>NC_136266.1:75445097-75627597 GCF_964187855.1 Myxine glutinosa | reverse complement strand
ACAAAAACCACATTTGACATTTCGAAACAAATAAATTGATCCTTGAAAGTGATGTAAACTGATATCGAACTCAATTCATGGACAGCACAGTGTTAAACTTCTGTACGTTTTCCAGAAGTATCTCTTTATTTTGCACATTAGCCAATTTTTTTTTAACAAAAACAAAAGTTAAATTACGACTGGGATTACGGACAGTAAAATTACAGTTCAGTACTTTGTGTAACCCCAACGAGCATTCAGGAGAGCACGTACACATTGAGGCATGCTGTTCACGAGATTTGCCAAGGTTTGGACAGGAATCGCTTGCCATGCAGTGACAATAGCCTGCTGCAATTCACGTACAGAGGTCGGCTGCTGGTGCAAGTGGTCGATTTGACGCGTTAATTCTGCCCACAAGATCTCTATCGGATTCATATCCGGGGACATGGCAGGCCACTCCACATGCTCTACACCACGGTCAACAAGAAAGTGTTGGATCATGCGAGCATGATGAGGCCGTGCATTGTCATCTTGGAAGACAAAGTTTCCTCGAAAGGCTGCACAAGCAAATGGAAGCAATGTTTCTTCAAGAATGGCCCTGTCCATGAACTGGTTCAGGTTTCCATTCAGAACAACCAGGTCAGTTTTTCCCCCTGCATGAAAAGCAGCCCAAACGGTCACCCCACCACCTCCAGCTTGGACTCTTGACACTATACAATCTTTGTTGTAGGCTTCATGCACTTGTCTGCGCACTCGGACGCGGCCATCTTGACGATAGACCATAAATCTAGACTCGTCACTGAAGATCACGTGAATCCACTGTCCTGGCTGCCATTGACGGTGCTCTCTGGCCCACTGCAATCGGTGCTGGCTGTGTTGTCTGGTCAGGCGTGGCTTTCTCAGCGGATGCCTGGCACGATAGCCTGCTTGAACCAGTCGTTGGTTGACTAGCTTTCTGGATACAGGCACATTTGTCAGTTGCTGCCACCCAGCCCTAAGCCGATTAGCTGACTTGGTACGGCCATTGTGGACTAACCGGTGCAGCTGGCGATCATCCCTCCTTGTGGTTCTGCGGGGACATCCTGGCCTCGGTATTGGAGTAGGGACACCCCTTTGAGCATTTCGTTTCAGGATCTTTGACACCTGACCTTGAGTGATGCCATACTGCCGAGCAATAGCACGCTGTTTCATGCCGTAATTTCGTAAAGCCACCACTCCATGACAAACAGCATTGTCGAGTTGACGGACCATCTCCAGAGGAAGCGGCAATAACTTTTGGAGACGTGCAGCAGTTGTTTTCCACTAATACAGAACACAACAACCCTTGTATACCCGAATGTGAAACCAATCATCAAATGCACCTGTCCGTACATTTTGCCACGCCACCTGTGATATAATCCTGTTGTTGACTTCTTGCTGCGACAGACAATCAGTGACATGGTTCTTTCAACAAATAAATCACCAAAGTGTAAAAGAAACTCACCAGATTGATATACTGAGTTAAGAAAGTAAACCCGTCAAGAAAAATATATATATTCCATATTAAATGCCAAGTCTGTATCTATCTATCTATCTATCTATATATATATATATATATATATATATATATATATATATATATATATATATATATATATATATATGTTTATATATATATATATATACATATATATATATATATATATATATATATATATATATATATATATATATATATATATATATATATATATATATATATATATACAGTGAAACCTTGACTTACGAGTTTAATTCGTTCTGTGACCGAGCTCGTAACTCAATTTGCTCGTTTCTCAAATTAAATTTCCCCATTAAAATGCATTGAAATGCTATTAATCCGTTCCAGCCCGCCAAAAACCACACCAATTCTTTTTTTAAATATACAGTATATATAAAAATATCTCGCGCTTTATATTTCACCTGTATGCAGCATACAAGTTGGCAGGATGGCCTGGACTGGAGGTACGCACACTTGACTCTAAACTGTCCAGCCTGGGTTTGAATCCCGACCCAGCTATAACCTGTCATGGGTGAATCACAGGCAGGGTGATTCATCAATGTGTGTACCGCCAAACTGGGCGCCCCGTTTGCGTCCCATTAGTTGTTGGATGTTAAGGATCTCACCGTGTTTTCCACAAAGAGAAGGCGAGCTATCGCCGGCACTCTGAACAAGTTGTGGCCTGGCATGCTCTTCTCCTCTGCCGTTATATACGTGGTCCTCGGCATCTTTTTCCAGAAGAGCCCTGTCTCGTCACAGTTGAAGATTTGCTGGGGGATGTATCGTTCGGCTTCTATCAGTTCGGCAAAAGTTATAATAAAATCTTCAGCTGCCTTCACATCCGAGCTTGCTGCCTCACCATGCCTGACGACGGAGTGAATGCCGGTCCTCTTCTTAAAATTATCAAACCATCCCCGACTGGCTTTGAATGACTTCCGATGCCTCGTCCGTTGATGTTCCCGCCGCCTGCTGCACCAAATCCCCGTAAATGTCTCGGGCCTTCTCACACATGATGTTCTCGGTCACGGTATCTCCTGCGAGCTGCTTCTCCGTCAACCACACAAACAACAACTTCTCCATCTCTTCATGGATAGAGGTCCGGAGCTTTGAAATAATCGTAACGCCCTTGGCTGACGTTATAGCCTTTATCGACTCCTTCTGCTTCAAAATCGTACATATCGTAGAAGTACTACGATCGTACTGCCTCGCCAAGTCGACAACACGCACACCTCGCTCATGTTTTTCGACGATTGCGTGTTTTATATCCAAGCACATCATCCTCTTCTTCTTCTCAGTACTGCCCTTGGCACTCAATTTCTTAGGACCCATGGTTAAAACTAAGAAATTTTCCAAAATAACCAAAATGCGAAAACAAAGCAGCAGCTATATACGGCAGAGATGCTTGCACGGCAAGATAACCACGTGACCTGAACCCACCTGGTGGCGGGTGGCGTAAGCTCCAAAATAACCAAAATGCGAAAACAAAGCAGCAGCGATATACGGCAGAGATGCTTGCACGGCAAGATAACCACGTGACTGGAACCCACCTGGTGGCAGGTGGCATAAGCTCCAAAATAACCAAAATGCGAAAACAAAGCAGCAGCGATATACAGCAGAGATGCTTGCACGGCAAGATAACCACGTGACCGGAACCCACTTGGTGGCGGGTGGCGTAAGCTCGTAACTCAGATCTCGGCTCGCATCTCAAAGCAATAAACCGCCCGAGCAACGGCTCGTATCTCGGAAAACTCGTAAGTTGGTGCACTCGTAAGTCAAGGTTTCACTGTATATATATATATATATCGTTATGTTTGTAGCGGGTAGTGATACCATAGACCAGGTAGTTTGTATAGATTAGTGTGCTCTGACTGTCGTGAAGAAGAAGAACCACCTCCGCTGTACTAAAAGTAGGGATCCGGTAGACCGTGTGTCGTGTAAGTGTACCTTCGTCCCCCTTACGAGGAGTGGGGTATGTTAATTTGCTCATGGATTACGGGTAATTTATCTCCTGTATGTCGTTACCTCTGTACTTTATTCCTATGTCCCTTTTGGCACCACACCATAGACACATAACCAAGCCACGCAATCGACTCCCCATTAAGCTCACTAATTAAAAAGCCACCGGAAACCCAGATGAAGCACTAGTGCTGATTACCCCGACTGGAAAGATACACAGAACAGGACGAAAGATCCGTGAGGTGATGCCCCAAGGAGACATGATTGGGCGGTATTTTATTGGCACAAGCCTGGGGTAAGATGGGACTTGCTGATAGGAGCAGAGATGGACTACAAAGAGGTGGCACACGCTGATTGGTGAAGCATGACAGATGACGTCAGAACGGCATGCACAAAAAAGTTGGAGCAGCGGATATTTTTCCTTCTCATGCTGGAGACCATCATGACCGATCGTGATTCTCTCTTGCCTCCTGCTCGTTCTGAATGCCATAGCCAATGGTTGTGCGCCGACGCTTCTCTCCTTTCTTCCCATTATGGACCAGTTTCCCAGTGTGTACCCTGGATTAGAATAGGTACACCATATCCCTGCGTGTCGTAAGAGACGACTAAGAGGGTTGGCGTCAGGAAGGGCATCCGGCCATAAAACATTGCCTCAAAAAGAGAACCATGACAATTACAACTACATATGGGCAGGGTACAGACCGAAGTGGAGATCGGTTTCTGAGGTTTGGGACATGGAATGTAGGGACAATGACAGGGAGATCAGGAGAAGTGGTGGAAGTATTGGTCAGAAGAAGAGTGGACATATGTTGTGTGCAAGAGACGAGATGGAAGGGAAGTGGTGTGAGAATGGTGAAGGGTAGGCAGGGACAGAAATACAAGTTTATGTGGCAAGGGTGCCTGGAGGGCGTGAATGGTGTTGGTGTCCTGTTTTCTGAGGAGTTTGTAGACAGTGTGGTGAGTGTGTGACGAGAGTGAGTGATAGGTTGATGATGGTGAAAATGATGATTGGAAAGCTCTTGGTGAACGTCATCTCGGGATATGCTCCGCAGGTTGGTCGAAGCAATGAAGAGAAGGACAAGTTCTGGTGTGCGATAGAGAAGCTGATGGAAAACGTGAAAGATGAGGAAGTTGTTGTGGTAGGAGGAGACCTAAATGGACATGTGGGAAGGAGTATGGATGGTTTTGACGGAGTTCATGGGGGGGGGGTTTTTTTTTTTTTTTTTTTTTGCATACAAGATCGAGGCTCGTGAAAGAGCGACCATTAATCACACAGAAAGACAAACAGACACATACAACAAATAACATCGGGCGCGGTAGACAAGATGGGGAGAGAGGGGGAAGGACACAAACAAAACATTTGAGAGCAGGGACCGAGAGACATGGAGACATCGAGAGATCTGTGGGAGGGAGAGGGCTTTGGGGGGAGGCATGTGAAGGGGGGGGGGGGGTGGGAGAGGTATAAACATATGGACACTGCCAGGACTTCCAGGAAGGAAGTTGGAATTTCAAACAAGGTGGATCTGGGGTGAATTAGTGGGGGTAGAAAAGATCAAGGTTTTGGATGGGGGAAGATAAGAGATGGTGGTGAACAGCTGTTTTAAAGACCTGGAGGGAGGAGTGGGATTGAAGGGAGTGTGGGAGTTTGTTCCAGAGGCGGGAGAAAAGAGGAATGAAAGAGTGAAGGTGAGCAGAGAGCCGAGATTTCGGCAGTTTAACCATCAGAGGGTTGCTGGCAGATCTTGTGCGACCTGTAGGAATATTTGGGGGACAGAGCACAGAGAGAGCTGGGGGAGCAAGGCCGGAGAGGAGTCGGTAGAAGACAGAAAGACCACCTACCTGCCTGCGGTGAGTGAGTGAAAGGCCCTCAGAGATAGCTTCATCGCGGGAGAATCCAATGATTTTGAAAGCTTTGGATTCAACAGCGTGAAGCCGAGCAAGGTGTGAGGCAGGAGCACCAGCCCATAGGGGAGAACAGTATTCCATTGAGCTGCGGATGAAAGCCTTGTATGTGGTGAGGAGCTCAGGTGAGCCGAGGAAGGACTTCGCACGACGGAGGATGCCCAGTCGGCGACTGGCTTTGGAGGCCAGCTTGGAAATGTGGTTTTCCCAAGAAAGATCATGGCAGATAGTGAGACCCAAAAGCTTGAGCGACAGAACTTCTTGGAGAGGATTGTTGAGAAAGTAGATGGGAGGGTTGTCCAGTCGATCTTTTCGGAGAGACATAGTAAGAGAGTGAGATTTGTCAGGATTGAAAGACATGTTCCACTTGTTTGACCAGTCTGTGATTTTGTCCAGGTCTTCAGAGAGTGAGGAGGCTGCAGACTGCCGATCTGAGGGAAGAGGAATGGAGCGGCAGAGAGTGGAGTCATCACCAAAGAGATAGAGAGGATTTTCCAGAGAGTTGGAGAGATCATTGATAAAGACCAGAAAAAGCACAGGGCCCAGCACACTGTTACGGATATGGTGTGAGAAATGGAGAAGGTGAAAGGATTTTGGAGTTTGCTGATGGAGCTGATTTGTTGATTTGTAATACTCAGTTCCAGAAAGAGGATAATAAGCTTGTTACATACACGTCAGGTGGGTCGACGACAACCATTGACTACCTGATGGTGCGTAGGCGAGATAGGGGGCACCTCCGGGACACAAAGGTGATCCTGGGGGAGAAGGCTGTTTCACAGCACCACTTGGTTGTCTGCGACATAAGGGTGAAAAGTGCGAGGAGAGCTCGGCGGGTGAAGTACCAACCGAGAATGAAGGTGTGGAGGTTGAAAGAGGTGACAGTAAGGGAGGCATTAAAATGGAGGCTGAGTAGGGTCGAGGATGATGTGGTTGAGCTTGAAAGTGGTTGGATGTCAATGAAAGCTAGTCTGTTGGGAGCCGTTGGTGAGGTATGTGGATGGACAAAAGGACCACCGAGGCACTCGGAAACATGGTGGTGGGATGATGAAGTTGGAAAGAGGCTGGAAGAGAAGAGGAAGAAGTTCAAGGAGTGGCAGAAGGCGAAGGGTACGGGAGCAGAAACAGCAGAGCATGAAAGTTATAAGGCAGCCAGGAAGGCTGCAAAGAAAGAGGTAGCAAAGGCGCAGGAGGCATGGAGGAAAATGTTCGGAGAACGCTTGGATTCGGAAGAGGGTCAGAAAGCAGTATTCAGGATTGCAAAGCAGATAGCTTTGGGAAAGAGAGGTGTGATGTGATGGGGGTGAGTTGCTTGAAGGATGAAGTGGGACAAATCGTTGTCGACCCAGATGGAATTAAAGGAAGATGGAAAAGATTTATGGAAATGCTGTTGAATACAGAGAATGAATGGGATGGCAACATAGAGAGTAACCCAGGTTTAGGACCGGCAGAGAAGATAACTGAGAAGGAAGTTGAGGAAGCGATAAAAGCAATGAAGGGTAGAAAAGCGGAGGGCCGACGGGAGTTGTGGGAGATATGTTGAAGGCAGCAGGAAGTTGGGGTGTGAAGGCAATGACAGAGATCTGTAATCTGGTGGTGAAAGAAGGCCACATTCCAGTGGTTTGGGAACTGAGTACCCTCGTCCCTCTATACAAGAGGAAAGGTGACCCTCTGGAGTGTGGCTCATACCGAGCGATAAAGTTATTGGAGCATGGAATGAAGGTATTGGAAAGGGTGTTGGAGAGGAGGATAAGGAAGAAAGTGAAGATCGACGAAATGCAGTTTGGATTTATGCCAGGAAGAGGAACGACAGACGCGCTTTTCATTGTGAGGCAGTTGCAGGAGAAGTACATGGAGAAGAGGTGGAAGTTGTTTCTTGGGTTTGTTGATCTGGAGAAAGCATTCGATAGGGTTCCACGCAAAGTATTGACATGCGCATTGAGGAAGTTAGGAGTGGAGGAATGGTTGATCAGTGTAGTGATGGCAATGTACAAAAGAGCACGCACAGCTGTTAGGACGAAGGACGGGAACAGTGGTGAGTTTAAGGTGAAGGTGGGAGTGCATCAGGGGTCGGTACTAAGTCCACTACTATTTGTAGCTGTGATGGAGGTGCTGGCTCAGAACGTAAAGGAGGGTTTACCGTGGGAGTTGTTGTATGCAGATGATCTGGTGTTGATTGCAGAAAGTATGGATGGACTGAAGGAAAAGATGAACAAGTGGAAGGAATGTATGGAGACAAAAGGTCTGAAGGTGAATATCGGAAAGACGAAGGTGATGGCAAGTGGTAAAGCATGTGGTAAGGTGGAAAGAACTGGGAAGTGGCCCTGTGCTGTGTGTAGGAAGGGTGTCGGAGTGAACTCCATTCAATGTGCAATGTGCGCTGAGTGGGTTCATCAAAAATGTAGTGGTCTGAGAGGGTCATTAACCAGTGTGGCAGCTACATTCAAATGTAATGTGTGCACAGAGGGAGCTGCAGATGGAGGAAATGTTGAGTTGGATCTTGGAGACGGTGTGAAGCTGGAAGGTGTGAAAACATTTTGCTACCTCGGAGACATGCTGAATGGAGAAGGTGCATCAGACTCGGCAACGGTTGCTAGAGTGAGATGTGCATGGAAGAAGTTTCGGGAACTGAGTGGCGTGCTGATGAGGAGGGGAGTGTCGTTGAAGCTGAAGGGAAAGGTGTATGCTGCATGTGTGAGAAGTGTTATGATTTATGGGAGTGAGACATGGGTAATGAACGTAGAGCAGCAACGAAGGTTGGAAAGGGTGGAAATGCGAATGGTTCGACGGATGTGCGGAGTATCGTTGAGAGAGAGGAAGACAAATGATGAATTGCGAAAGATGATGGGAATAGAGCCTGTGATTGATGCTGTGAAGAGGAACAGGTTGAGATGGTTTGGTCATGTGTTGAGGAAGGATGAAAGTGACTGGTTGAGAAGAGTGATGGAAATGAATGTAGAAGGAAGTAGAGGACGGGGAAGAGCGAGAAAGACTTGGCTAAAGATGGTGGAAGAAGAAATGCGGGCAAGGGGGTTAACAAGGAGAGATGCAGAAAATAGGGCAAAATGGAGAAGATTGTCATGGGGACCGCAAGGCTAACCCCTGCTCTAGTCGGGAAAATTGCCTTTAAAATGCATGTTGTGTTGTTGTATGGACCTCATTACAAACGGCAGTGTTCCAAGACCTTGCTGGTGGTTGGGAGGTGGAAGCGCTGCGAACGTAGAGCTGCGGTTTCCGTGCTGAGATAGTGAGGACATGCGTGGCTGGGGGCACGAGTTGCACGCCAGCTCGTCGCTTTGCACAACCGAGTGAACGAGGGCACCTTGAGGTCTGGTTCCGCGCACTGACTTCATGCCAAGGCGTGTTCCCACGCACGGACCTCCAGGACCCAATAGCGGACTGACGAGACCCTACCAGCCAAGTTGAGTTAAGTGCACACAGATGCATACTTAATTTCAGTTATTTTTCCCTTTCGTCTGTCTTTGCGTCTGTTTGTGGGGATGTCCCATTTAGGAATTTAGTTTATCTCGCATTTTCTTTGTTCGGGAATTTTATGAAATAAACCTGTTTATTTTTATACATTTTAATGCAGTTTCATGAGAGTTAATTTGTACAGTTTCAAGGGCTCATGAAGTTACAGTGGGATCATGAAGGTAAGCTCCGGTTTCCCACTTCCCTCTTGCTCCCGCACACGTATTGTCCGCTGCATTTTTTATTGAACGCCTCGGAGTAACAGCTTGTTCGGCTATCCCTTCTTTGGAGAGATTTTAATTACCAGGAACGCGACAATATATATATATATATATATATATATATATATATATATATATATATATATACATATATACTGTATATATATATATACACACACACACACACACACACACACACACACACACACACACACACACACACACACACACACACACACATCTTTATAGTCACTCTCATATACCTGTAGATGTTTAGTACTTTTTAGGTGTGATATAAAACCAAAATTTTGCTTCGTGATGTAGATTGAGGCCAATATTCAAAGAAAAATCCTCAGAACTGTCTATAAATGTGTATAAACGAAAATATCCGGAAACCGATGTACCGTACAGTAGCTTGAAGAAAATATTCCAAAAACTTCCCTTCAAAGCCAAGATTTCGGGACTTCTGTTTCGGGGTTTGTCCACCTGTTGGTCGCTTCGACAGCTGCTCCTTGCACCTGAATCAAAGTTAGGTTTTCGAAGCAGATCTGTTGTGTTTCTCTGTTATATTTTAATATGTGTGCCGTTTTCATTTTCATCAAAAAATTTTCCGTGATAAATCGTACCTTGTTGTTGATATTTGTCAATTCGTTTTTTTGTAGAACCTTGGCCTTCTGGGATATATCGAGTGCTAAATTGACTCCGTTTTTGAGGTTTTGTCGTCCTATTTCCCTTCTTTTTTTCCAAAAGGTTGTCCTTTGTGCAATGGTCCGTCCATGTATTGGTCAGTCGGTCTCCCGTGGGGGGGGGGGGGGGGGGAGTCTGGAGTGGGGAGTGGGGGGGGGGGTGGGCCCACTCCCGATTAAAAAAAGATATTATAAAATAACTTTCACTCGAAATCTTTCAATCTGCACTTCCCATATATATCTCTCCTTTTCCTGTCATTTTATCAATACTAAAATATAAGGCCGTCGCTTCGCTGATGGAAATACCAATCTTTGCTGTGATGGCTGATCTATGAGGCAGAAGAAGAAGAAGTAGAACCACATTTGTAGGCCATTTTCCCCCGCAAAGCAGGGGTTGGCCTTTTTTGGGCACCGTGGTCCCCTTTTTGAAGCAATGTTTTACAGCCTGATGCCCTTCCTGCCACCAACCCTGTTAGTCACCTCTTGCGACTCTGCTAGTATATATATATATATATATATATATATATATATATATATATATATATATATATATATATATATATATATATTGGATCACTATATATATATATATATTGGATCACTATATATATATATATATTGGATCACTATATATATATATATATTGGATCACTATATATATATATATATTGGATCACTAACTCCCTGGTTGTCCTTTGGCTTTAGCCCCTTGGCTTTAGCCCTGGTGTTGGGCTAGCGGCTAGGGCGCCGGCTTAGGATTCCTAGGATCCTGGGTTCGAATCTCGGTCGATCGCCGAATTAATGCCAGGGGGGTTGACTCAGCCTGATCATCCCTTCCGAGGTCGGCTAATTGAGTACCAGTTCACTGGTAATTCCCTGTTTGTCGTTGAAGGCGGCAAAAAGGGTTGGCGTCAGGAAGGGAATCCGGCCGTAAAACATTGCTTCAAAAAGGGGACCAAAAAAAAAAACAACAACTACCACGGTCCCCGAAAAGGCCAACCCCCGCTTTGCGGGGAAAAATGGCCTCTAAACGGTGGTTGGTTTGGTTAACTCCCTGGAGTTACCCGAATCCACCGTAGATGGATTTATTGAAATCCGTTAATCAGTTCTCAAGTTATAACACGACAGACAGACAGACAGACACAGCTCCTTTTATAATATAGATCTTCATTGAAAGAATGCTTGTTCCTTAAAAATGCTTCAATTCCCTTATTTTTCTGGCATTAGCACGCCACGTGTTCTTCTTCATCACAATCTATTCTTCCTATTCTTCTTCTTCCTCACAGGGTATATCAGTGCAAACCAGTCTCACCGAACCACCTGGTGTATCATCCATCTTTAGGTTCCAACAGCACGGCCTTTCTCCGTGCCTTCACCACCCTCTCCTTCCACCCACCCCATGATCTTTATCTCAGAATGTTAAATATCCGTATCTTGAAAAGTCCAGTTTGCAGTGGTTGTCTGCGCACAACAATAAAATGTCTATGTTGTTTTATAGTGTCAAACGCCTCCGTGTCAGTAATCTTCACCGCATCTCCTCCAAGTACAAGTCCACAAACTTCCAACCTCACCCCTCATGTGTGTCCCCCTCTTCAGCATACACCACTTATAACCCCCCCCCCCCCTTCTGCACCCTACCTCACCCCACAATCCTCAATACTTCTCCCTCACCTCATCCTGTCCATGTTTCCCCTCGCACTACTCACTCCAAGCTTCGCCTTCACTCCATCCCCGAGAAAAGCTTTTCCCCCCAACCCACCACGCAATGCTTCCCCCTCTTGGATTTCCTCTCGTCTGGCCCCCTCATCCTGCTCCCTCTTGGCTACCCATTATTCTTCCCCCTCTCGACCTCTTCTCATCCCCCTCCTCTTGGCTACCTCTAATTCTCCTCCCCTCTCGACTAACGCTCATTGCTTCCTCCCTTGGCTCCCCCTTTGCCAACGAAGTCGCCGGAGGCATTATGCTTGCAGGTTGCCCGTCCGTCCGTCCATCCGTGATAGGTTTTCGTCACCGTGATAACTTGAGAACAGCAGAAGGTATCTTAGTCAAACATGGTGCAGGTATGTATGATGAGGTAAAGATGAACTGGTTAGATTTTGGGGTCACGAGGTCAAATGCCAAAGGTCAGAGGTTAAGTTAGCTAAAAATCCTGTTACCACGATAACTTGTGAACCAGTAATGGGATTCTGACCAAATTTGGTACAATTATGTATAATGATGTAAAGATGAAATTATTAGATTTTGGGGTCACGGGGTCAAAGGCCAAAGGTCATGATAGGTAAAAAATACTTTTACCATGATAACTTATGAACCAGTAATGGGATTCTGACCAAATTTGGTACAATTATATATAATGATGTAAAGATGAAATGATTAGATTTTAGGGTCATGAGGTCAAAGGCCAAAGGTGAGAGGTTATGTTAGGTAAAAATCCTGTTACCATGATAACTTGTGAACCAGTAATGGGATTCTGACCAAATTTGGTACAATTATGTGGAATGACGTAAAGATTAACTGATTAGATTTTGGGGTCAAGAGGTCAAAGGTCAAAGGTCAAAGTCTGTGATAGGTCTATAATTTGAGAACAGCTGAAGTGATCTCATTCAAACTTTGTACAGGTATGTATAATGTTCTAAAGATTAACTGATTAGATTTTGGGGTTCCGAAGTCAAGAGGCCAGATGTCATGTCAGGTACAAATGTGATAATTGTTGTTTTCATGTATTGTTATGCATTATGTTTTCCACTCTGTCAAAGCGCCTTTGGGCTTCTGGAAAAGCGCTATACAAAATAAATGAATTATTATTATTATTATAATTTGAGAACAGCTGTGTGAATGGATTTAAATCAAACTTAATACAAGCATTATAATGATATAATAATGTGGGTAGAGGCATACCGGTCGACATCGTGACATCGAAGTGTTGTTCTATTATTATTATTTTTTTTTACATAAAAACATAAAAAGTACTATTGGTCTACAATCGTAAAACATATGTGCCAAGAAATACCAAGAAATGAAAGCTGAACTTCTGTACTTTTGCCTCATATTCATCTTTTGATCTCAAATCCAAATTTCTTGAGTATATAGCAATAATAACAGGTTTTACTTCACTGTTCCAATACTTCTGGAGGGTTCTGTATAATATGTATATTGTTTTCCTTTTAATGTAGAGTGGGTTTGTCTTGGCTTAGTAGAACACGGAATAAGAGGCTGAGTACGCAACTACTGTGACGTCATATTTTCGCACTGATTTTGAATTTGTTTTGATAGAATCAATTTAGCAGACAGAAATATATCAGGATGATTGAAAGGGAAAGTTTTGTTTTGTGTGCATTGCCGGCCTACCTTTACGGTCTGGAAACGGTGGCACTGGCACTGACAGAGAGACAGCAACAGAGGTTGCAGGTCTGTGAAAACAACAGGGTCTAGAAGGAGTGTAGGAGTGAAGAGGGTGGATAGAAGGAGAATGGATGAATTGAGGGAGGATATTGGTGTGCAGATGAGCTTGGCAGGGAGATTGCTAAAAAGCCGGCTGAATTGGCCTGGGCACTTGGTGTGGATGTAGGAAGAGAGAATGGCAAAGAGAGCGGATAGGTAGAGGGAACAAGGTAAGAGGAAAGGAGGTAGACCGCTGTTGAGATTGAGTGAGGAGGGATATCAGTAAGATGGGGCTGGTTGGAGAGTGGAGAGAGTTGGCTGAGGACAGAGGGAATTGGAGGAGTATCGTGGTCAAGGCAGGGCAGAAGCTTGGTACTGTTCAAACAACAATCTTATTGCTGCAGAGGCCAGGGAATTTCTGAGAAGAGAGAGATAGAGAGAAAGATCCATTTTGGCATTGCATCCGCCACCAAAGGTTATGTTTTCACCCTGTCTGTCCGTTTGTGAACAAACAAAATATCTCAAAAAGTTGTGGACAGATGCGGACGAAATTTTGCAGAGATGTAGCATATGTGACAAGGACGAAATGATTATATTTTGGTGAAGATTTGGATTCGGATCCGGCTACTGGAATTTTAAAGTGATTCTTCACCATTAGGAGATAGGGACAACAACGATACATAGCAGGATATCTCAAAAAGTTGTGGACGGATTTGGACGAAACTTGGTGGAGAGGCTGGGTGTCTGACAAGGACGAAGTGATTCGATTTTGGTGAAGATCTGAATATGGATTCGGATATGAGAATTATTTAATCTTTTCAGTGATTCTTCGCCATTCGGAGATGGGGCCAAAACGATACATAGCAGGATATCCAAAAAAGTTATGGATGGATTTGGACAAAACTTGTTGGAGAGGTTGTGTGTGTGGCAAGGAAGAATCGATTCAATTTCGGTGAAGATCCGGATCCGGATCCAGCTAGTAGAATTTTTTAAGTGATTCTTCACCATTGAGTGCTATGGCCAACCATGCGGAGGTACGCTCTCTACTGAGTGCCGTTCTAGTTGAAAATGTTCTAATTTACTTTTCTAGGATGAAAGAAGTTATTTTCCGTCTTATTTATAGATAAGAACCTACAAGACACACACAATTTACAGTGTGTAGTTATGACAGCTATTTTGTACAAATAACATGTAATTTTTATATTTATGGATCATTTGTAAACAACATGCAGGTGTGGAGATGCTACCAGTAGAGACAAGTTGCTCGAACAATGACTTCTCCTTGCTCTCGGCTGAAATACCGCTTGCCTTACAGTTAGCTCGGGTTAACAAAACAGACAACGGCTGTGCCAAATGCTTTTGAATTAAACTCAAATATGTACACGAGGATTTGATATCAACGTGGATTGAAAATAGGAGAGCACTGTATTTGATTTCAATCGGCGAAAAGAATGTTCCATTAACCGATGCAGAGTTTTATCCCAAACCATTTAGAGGTTCCTCTGTAGTAAAAGTGCACCAGTGTGAGAACCTCGGGCTGTTTCAGAAATGCTATTTTGGATCTTCACCAAAAGACCTAAACTTTGACATTTTAACGACTTCTAAAGAAGGCGTTACGTGTTCACCAGACCATCAGTGCCCACCTCTGCGATTCAGGCATGTTATCCATCTGTCCATCTGCTTCGGCATTTGGCGAACTTACGAACTTTGAAAAACGCTCAATATCGATTTTATTGTTTGAAATTACGCTGCAATAACGAAGGAATTAATCAATAGACACAACGAATCACATCCCTGGAATGTTTTCAAACGCATTCTACCTCGTTTCATAAAGGTCACGTTTTAAGACCTTTAAAAATCGATTTAATTAAACACACACACGCGTCCTCTTTTATGATGAATTGTACCAGGATTATTCTTTTGGACTGCAGTATTGTCTATCACGATTATAACAGGACATGGTACCGGTACCACATTCGTACCACGATTATAAGATTATTTCTAAATTTGACCACAAAATGTTCACAATCGATGACCGCTCTTTTCAGACAGGTCCACATTGTGGCTTTTCAATTTGTTCCTCGTGAAATATCTGGTAATGCTCGAGTTGCTAGACTTTCAGGTGGAGTCATCATCGGTTTTCAGGATGTACAATCTCCAGCCAAAAATTACAGCATGGGCAGTTTGGAGTGTCGTTGGGCAGTTGGGAGCATCATTGGGCAGCGTCGTTGGGCAGTTGGGAGCATCATTGGGCAGTTGCGCAGTCATTGGGCAGTTGCGCTGTGTCATTGGACCGTTGCGCAGTCATTGGCAGTTGCGCAGTCATTTGGCAGTTGCACTGTCATTGGACAGTTGCGCAGTCATTGGCAGTTGTGCTGTATCATTGGACAGTTGCGCAGTCATTGGGCAGTTGCGCTGTGTCATTGGACAGTTGTGCAGTCATTGGCAGTTGCGCAGTCATTGGGCAGTTGCGCTGTCATTGGACAGTTGCACAGTCATTGGCAGTTGCGCTGTATCATTGGACAGTTGCGCAGTCATTGGGCAGTTGCGCAGTCATTGGGCAGTTGCGCTGTCATTGGACAGTTGCGCAGTGTCATTGGCAGTTGCGCAGTGTCATTGGCAGTTGCGCAGTGTCTTGGGCAGTTAGTTGCGCAGTCATTGAGCAGTTGCGCAGTCATTGGACAGTTGCGCTGTCATTGGGCAGTTGCGCAGTCATTGGGCAGTTGCGCAGTCATTGGGCAGTTGTGCAGTCATTGGACAGTTGCGCTGTCATTGGGCAGTTGTGCAGTCATTGGGCAGTTGCGCAGTCATTAGGCAGTTACGCTGTCATTGGACAGTTGTGCAGTGTCATTGGCAGTTGCGCAGTGTCCTTGGGCATCGTTGGGCAGAGTTACTGGGCAGCATCGTTGGGCAGTTATGCAGTGTCATTGGGCAGTTGCGCAGTCATTGGGCAGTTAGGCAGCGTCGTTGGGCAGCATCGTTGGGCAGTTGGACGCATCGTTGTGACGCGTCATTGGGCAGTTGGGCAGTTGCACAGTGTCGTTTGGCAGTTGGAAGCATTGTTGTGACGTGGCATTGGGCAGTTGGGCAGCGTCGGTGGGCAGTTGCGCAGTGTCGTTGGGCAGTTGCACAGTGTCGTTGGGCAGCGTGGTTGCGCAGTGTCGGTGACAGTGTCGTTGGGCAGCATCGTTGGGCAGTTGGCCAGGATCTTTGGACAGTTGGGCAGCATCGTTGGGCAGTTGGGCAGCATTGTTGGGCAGTTGGGCAGCATCGTTGGGCAGTTGGGCAGCATTGTTGGGCAGTTGGGCAGCATCGTTGGGCAGCTGGGCAGCATCGATGGGCAGTTGGGCAGCATCGTTGGGCAGCTGGGCAGCATCGTTGGGCAGTTGGGCAGCATCGTTGGGCAGAGTTACTGGGCAGCATCGTTGGGCAGTTGTGCAGCATCGTTGGGCAGAGTTACTGGGTAGCATCGTTGGGCAGTTGCGCAGTGACATTGGGCAAGGTCGTTGGGCAGTTGTGCAGCATCGTTGGGCAGAGTTACTGGACAGCATCGTTGGGCAGCTGGACAGCATCGTTGGGCAGTTGTGCAGCATCGTTGGGCAGAGTTACTGGGCAGCATCGTTGGGCAGTTGTGCAGCATCGTTGGGCAGAGTTATTGGGCAGCATCGTTGGGCAGTAGCGCAGTTGCGCAGTGGGCAGCGTCGTTGGGCAGTGGGGACCATCGTTGGGCAGTTCAACTGAATGATGTAAGTCGCGCTACATGGTGTCCTCCCCACAAGACTTTGGAGGACATGTCAGTAAATAGTTTCCTCCAATAATGTTGCGTCCCAGACGATGGTAACCATGTACACGGATCCCCGCAAAGAAACAGTTTCCATGGATATATCAGCTTGGATACTTCCTTGCAAGGTAGACAAGCTACAATGTCTCGCACATGAATGTTGCAACTTGCAAACAAATGTTTATCACCACTGAAGCTCTTCGTTGTATCCCTTCACCGATGGTCATGGAACACCACGTGACGAATCTCGATTCGTACGTGCATACCTTAACGGTAGGACGATTGGAAACGCATGATGGATATATCCACGTAGAAGGTCAAGCATGTTGAATTACAGTTGAAAACGAACCGTTTAAAAGACACATCGGTGAAAACATAACACTCTAGCCCTGAACCGTTAATCGTGATTCTTATTTTCTCGTTGACCTATAGAGTGGGCCGAGGCTTCTGTAAAACATGCTTGTCCTTGAACGGGTCAAGATAATTCAGCGAGGGCAGTGTTTTAGACCGCTGGCAGCCTCGCACGTGTTTCACAGCTTGCGGCGGCCAAACGAATCATTATAGCTTTTCCAAGGCATGCCTTCTCTGTAGTTTTTCAAACGCAACGTCAAAAACGAGAACAGGAGAGAACAGTGAGGTCGAAGCGCGCGCGACTCAATCCCGCTGTTTTCACACCTGTGTAAGCAGTTGGGCTACAGTGAGTCGCCTGTAAAATAGAGGAAAAAATTCCTTCCTCGTTGTTTGCTGTAGTTCCAAAAAGTTTTTTTTTCGAAATGCTTCGTAAGAACTTTGAAGGACCTGGATGTTTGTTTTGTAATCGAGGGGACCGGCTCGAGCGGTATGCGCTCGGTATGCTGCGAGCGAACGGGTATCGAAAACAAGCATCGCCGTGTGTACCGGCGCGGCATGCATATTAGCCAGGCTGCTTGCCTCTCCCGAATCATGCGGGCGAGATCGCAGTTTGACAAGGAGGGATGGCGATTCGGTTAGCTCCCGGTACAAAGCATTCACGAGGGAATGCATAAATCAGCATCAAACAAAGGGGGCTTTGTGCTTCGGAGAAGGGAGCGAGACGCTGCTCTTTCGCCTCCGTACGTGAGTTTTCCCCCCCACCAAGCACTCCACCTTGCATCCAGATCCCACCAAGCCAAGCCCTGCCAGGGCAAATATCCAGATGATGAAACTTCACGTATCAGCCCTACCACCCCTACCGGGACAGCTTGCACACACGCATCTTCGTGGTTTCGTTAACGGAAAATCCAAAGTTAAGTTAAAGTACTTACTCCGACTCGCAATATATTGTTCGTTCCTTTATGCTCAATGTAGTTCGGCATGATAGTGCAGGGGTAGCGCATTTACCTTTGCGTTGTCTCGTCTGGCGACCATTTTGCGACCAGACTATAGATTGTCGCGTTAGTGCTCCAAATGCATAGCGCGCCATCACCGAATACACCGTCCCCTCGATTGGACTTCAAGCCAGAAAACGCATCTTATATAATTTGTTAGGGGGACGTCAAAGATTCCACGGTGTCCTTCATGAAGAGTTGAGGAGCTATCAGCGACACCCTGAAATAATTCCAAATAACCCTAGCCCTAACACTAACAACTCGTTAGGGTTACGGTTAGGGTTAGGGTTACGGTTACGGTTACGGTTACGGTTAGGGTTAGGGTTAGGGTTAGAGTTAAGGTTTGGGTTAGGGTTAGGGCCCTCACCTTAGTCGAACATCAGGCCTAGCCAGCCGATTCGTGAAAGACTCGCGCCAAAAACACAAGAAGGTGGGAGTAATTGGGACGGTTCAAATAGTAGTAGCAATTAATAGTCGTTTGTGCTCAAGACCTGTCCTACAATCAATGACAATTTTATTTATTGAGAGTGCCTCGCTCGACAAGTGGACGTTTATGGATCAAATTTGCGACATGTTCAAATGTTAAGAAGGATGATTAAAATGAAAGTGAGCGCGTACTTATATCAGACACTCACTTATGGATTGGAATGAGAAATCGATAAATTTGTCGTATTGTATCTGCATAGTACGTAGGATCTTTGAGGATGAGGAAGAGGGGGGGGGGGGGGTTGAATGGGAAAATGTGTCCAATGGGGATATAAGTAATGGGAGGGAAGGATAAGTGGGGGACAGGCAAGACTTCCATTATTTTGCGTACGTAATATATAGATTTGCCGTGTTTGGAAAGAAGGATGGAGACACGAAATTACGGAGAAACATTGAAGACATACGGATCAGGCTTCAGATGAGGAAGTACAGTTCCAGATAAGAGTTCCGACAGACTTAGCTGTGTGCAGGGACATTGTTTAAGGGAGCGAAATTGACACCCACAAAGACAAGGAATAAACTGAAACTGGGAGAAGTAATACATTGACTGGTAAAAGACTGTCTAACTCCTTGTACACATTCTCATTTTACTCCTGTCCTTCAAGATGGCAGGTCATCATGACGTCATCGTGAGTCCCGTACGTGTAACTCCGATCTTTCTGGTCAATCTGGCCAAATTTGCTTGAATGCCTCGTTTCTGTCGCTTCCAGCAAACTGGTGTTACTTGGGAAATCTTATAACCCTGAAAAATCCTTCTATGTTGTTGTGTGTTTGTGTGTATGTTGGTGTGTGTTTGTGTGTGTTGTGTGTGTTTTTGTATGTGCTTGTTGGAGTGTGTGTACGTGTGTATATGTGTGTATGTGTGTGTGTATGTGTATTTATGTGTACGTGTGTGTTTGTGTTGCTTTGTGTGTGTGTATGTGTGTGTATATGTGTGTTGCTTTGTGTGTGTGTGTGTGTGTATGTGTGTGTGTATATGTGTGTATGTGTGTGTGTGTATGTGTATTTATGTGTATGTATGTGTTTGTGTTGCTTTGTGTGTGTGTACGTGTGTGTATATGTGTGTTTGTGTGTGTATATGTTTGTGTTTGTGTGTGTGTGTGTGTATGTGTGTATATGTGTGCGTCTGTGTGTGTGTATGTGTGTATATATGTGTGTATGTCTGTGTGTTTGTGTGTGTATATGTGTGCTTGTCTGTGTGTGTATGTGTGTGTGTGTGTGTGTGTGTATGTGTGTGTGTATGTGTGTGTGTGTGTGTTTGTGTGTGTATTGGCGTGTGTATGTGTGCGTTTGTGTTGCTGTGTGTGTTCCCATCTGAATCCCTGTGTGTGTTCCCATTTAAACCCTGAGCCCACGATGTAGAGGGAACTCCCATGTACCAAATGTGTTTGTCCATCGTCTACTAACGTCCTGGTAACTTATATAAAACCACATTGATGATCACCAATATCCTTGCCCACCATGTGACGCATGTACACTGTACAGGTTCCCTCACGAGTCTTAAAGCAGCGTAGAGAAAGAATACCATGTTAGTTATCTCATTACGGATTCTTAATAATGTTATTCAGCTTCAATCTTGAGAAGCAAGTCAACCGTAGATCATGATCTAGTAACAGGTGGTTGCACAAGTGACCATGATGCATACTGATTGCTCTGGGGATCCATTTACTTAATCATATCTGGAATGCGAAGCATTGCGCAAAAGTGGATTGATCTCGTTTCTGAAAGACGAGACATTTCGAAGGAGCTTACAAATCACTGGGATTGTCCGAGCGGTTGGAAACCATATTTCGTTTTACCATCAAAATGCGCCATTTTTTCAGAGCAACTGCAGACTTGATGAGCAGCCAGCGAGGTCCTCACCGTGGTTCAGTCTCAAGTGATTCCTCAGTCTATTGAACCTTGGAAGATAATCAATCGGATCGTAGGCCAACATTATCGCCCGCTTTCAATGATACTGTCCCGCTCATCCCTACCACGAACAAAACTGACCATATAGTACAGTTGGACCAAAAAACTGGCCAGGTAATACAGGCGGACCATAAAACTGGCCATGTAATACAGGCGGACGATAAAACTGGCCATGTAATACAGGCGGACCAAAAAACTGGCCATATAATATAGGCGGACCAAAAACTGGTCATATAATACAGGTGGACCAAAAAACTGGCTATATAATGCAGGCGGACAATGAAACTGGCCATGTAATACAGGCGGACCAAAAAAAAACTGGCCATACAATACAGGCGGACCAAAAAAAACTGGCCATGCAATACAGGCGGACCAAAAAACTGGCCATATAATACAGGCGGACCAAAAAACTGGCCATATAATATAGGCGGACCAAAAACTGGTCATATAATACAGGTGGACCAAAAAACTGGCTATATAATGCAGGCGGACCAAAAAAAACTGGTCAGTCATGTAATACAGGTGAACCATAAAACTGGCCATATAGTACAGGTGGACCAAAAACTGGCCATGTAATACAGGCGAACCATAAACCTGGCCATGTAATACAAGCGGGACTAAAAAAAAAACTGGCCATATAATACAGGCGGACCAAAAAAAAACTGGCCATGTAATACAGGCGGACCAAAAACTGGCCATATAATACAGGCGGACCAAAAAACTGGCCATATAATACTGGCGGACCAAAAAACTGGCCATATAATATAGGCGGACCAAAAACTGGTCATATAATACAGTTGGACCAAAAAACTGGCTATATAATACAGGCGGACCAAAAAAACTGGTCATGTAATACATGTGAACCAAAAAACTGGCCATATAGTACAGGTGGACCAAAAAACGTTTGAAAAGAACGTTTCCAAAAAAAAAAAACTATCTTCGAAGACTTGTTGTTCGGTGAGTGAGTGGACATCGTTGAATTGCAAGGGGGTGCAGATGGAACGACGGGCTTAATCTCAGCTCTGCATGAGTGTGTTCTCCACGATGCCGCACACTTACTGTATGTATCACGAGAGGGGATCAAAAGTTCTTGAGTAATAATTAATAAACTAGAGCAATGCAACTGTGTCGCCAATATGCCTCCACATGTCATGGGTAGATGCCCTCATTCACTGTCCTAAAAATAAACAATTTTGATTTAAATCCGTTCAGCTGTTTTCAAGTAACACATTTTCACCAGCCATGACAGGTTTCACATCGATCGGTGAAGCGGTTTCAGAGAAGGGATGTTTTTAAATATCGGCTTCCAAGCTAATATGGCTACCACAGCACGTGACATATGACCTTAAAAAATATACACTCTGCATATGCATGGGTAGGGGATCACATTTGTGAAGTTTTGTGTTAATCGGATAAGGTTCGTGAAACCAAGTGACCTACGACGTCATCATTTTTAAACTAAATGCAACAATGGTGTTAGATGACATTTGCAAAATTTCGCATTGTGGTTTCAGAGATAAAATTATTTAATATTTTTCTTCAATCCAATATGGCTGCCACACCATGTGACCAATGATGTTTCCGTGATCAACTTTTAATCGCCATGCCTAGTCAATGACACGTTTGGAGTCAATCGATTTGGTGGTTTGGGAGAAGATGTTTCTTTTTGAGGTTTTAAGTTCAATCCAATATGGCTGCCAAACCATGTGACCTATGATGTCATAAATTTAATATTTCAATACAAATGGGTCATAGATCATGTGTATGAAATTTCAGATTTTTAGGATAAGGAATTCGATTAAAACATTTTTTGCTGGTATACCACTTCACTGACGATGTCATCATTACCATGTAGTTTTGTTCCCCATAGGGAGGACTTGACAATGTGTCAAGTTTCAAATTTTTCCATTCAGCGGTTTCTGATAAATATTTTTATTATTATTTATGTTTAATCCAAGACAGCTGTCATACCACGTGACCTATGACGTCACAATTATCTTAAAAACATTCTGTATGGGTGTCACTCCTACCCTGAAAGTTTCGTCTCAATTGGACATGTGGTTGCTGAGAAAAACGAGGTTTAGCAAGTACGGACGGACGGACGGACAACCCGAAAACATAATGCCTCCGGCCACTTTTGGGGGCGGAGGCATAAAAAGATGACATCCTCGAACCTAGAACTTTTCTCATTATAAATAATTGATCCCAACTTTTGAGCAAAGTTTGATAGATGTGTTCACCTTGTGGTCAATGAGGCCCGATGGTGCTGAGGGTGTATGTATTACGTCACAATAGTCAATTGATACTCTTGAGTGGAGAATAACATCGCAGGGAATAACGAATGTCCTTAGAATTATGAGAAGCAAATGTAAAAATTGAAACACGAAGAGGTTCTGCACGAACGTTCTCGATTGTTTAAAACTCGACACCGTGGGATAACCGGGTGGATCGAAGATGGAAAACCCTAAACGGACACGACTTGTCACGATCAGGGATATATGGATGGATGAGGAGGCGTTATGGAGTCACGAAGGCTGTTCACTTCAAATCCTTCACTTTTTGTTTTTCACTCGATTCACTTTTAACCGTTAAAATAAACTCAACAGGAAACCCCAGAAGATGCAACAGTGAAGTGCGATTGGTGACGTCACTGTGAAAACATCATGGTGACTGTCAGGTGTGTCCTTAACATCAACACTCCACAACCGGCAGAACTTAAAAAGGAGCTTTTTATCGATTAAGTTCATGTTAACGCATTTACCGTGTAATTACCGTGGAGAGGCGATTCGGTAAAACGAAGTGAAAGCACAAGTCACGTGACCCCGATTCGTGCTGGACTCGGGGGGAAACCACGTGTGACGCACAACCGTCTTTTGGGGGCTTTAAACGCAGGTAAGTCTTTTTAGTGCAACACGTGCCGAGCAGGCGAGAGATTTAGGGGGATTTGTTTTATTACTTCAAGTTGTTTGAATATTCAAGAATTTCCATCAAATTCATTCTGAAAGTATCATGATCCAAACGATTTCAACATGTCGTCTCTCTCTCTCTCCCTCTCTCTCTCTCTCTGAAGCATCATTACTCGTTTGAGTTTTAATGAAACTGAAGTTGAACTCGTAGTTCCGTGGGTCGTGGTGGGTGGAGGGTTTATGGGATTTGGAATCTTAATAACAACATAGTTCGAACGTAGGAAATACCAGGCGTTTCTTTGTTATTATAATTATTATTAATAATAATAACAATAGACTATTAAGAACACAAGTGCAATTTTTGACCCTTTAAGTATAAAATTCCACGATATAATCACGTGATTTATTCCTTATTAATATTGTCCTGTGATTCCCCTCGGTGAAGACCGGGAAGTCATGAATAGCCAAAGCGAGTGTTAATGGAGGCATTCAATTCAATAGCGCATTTTATATCTACACGCGGTGGAAAGAAAGAGGAAGAAGCTGAAGAGATTACATGGACGGCCTCGCTGATGTCTTCACCCTGCAAAAATAACGCAAACGAAAACTCAGGTTTAAAATGTGCATAAAATGATGAAAGGCTTTATTGCACGGATGCCAATAACAAGAAAATGCGCCTATAAAACTAAAACCTAAATGGAGCGCTCCCTCAACAGACGTATAACGCAGACACAGGAGAATATAACTGAAAATAACCGTGTGTGTAGTGTGTAACTTAGATCAACCAGCTCGGGGTCTCGTCAGGGATCGTCCAACTACCGTCCGAGGCCCTGGCGGCGCTGCATGGGAAACGCACTCATTGGCGCAAAGCAGGCCTCACCGGGCGACTCGCTTGCCTCTGGCTCGTCACTCGTCACTCGCATGGAGAACCCAGCCCTTCATCCGCGCCATTCCTCCTTAAGTCCAAACGAACAGGGGAACGAGGGGACAATGCCGGCACACAAACGCTTTCACCGAGGTCTAGAACCATGGTCAAGCAAGCACAAGAGCGAGAAGGTCCAAAGCCAGAGAGGCTCCAGAGCAGGGCGAAGGTCCAGAACAAGAGAGCAGAGAGAGAAAAATGTCGGTTTCTCTCCACCTTTTATCAACCCCTCATGATGTCATCTGTCTCTCTCTACCAATGCCCACAGGTCACAACCACTGTCTTCGCTCTCTACCTATCACACGCAGTCTGCCCTTTGACGTCATCGGTGTGCCCTGCCAATCAGCCTGCTACTTACTGCTTCTTGCTTCGTGGTGACCAGTCACGGCTCCCTCTTTAATCTGGCCTTCCTGCCCAATAGCGAGTCACTTACTGGTCCGCCCTGGCCAATCACGAGTCTCCGGGGCGTTCTTTGGCCTGCTTGAGCGATATGAGTTCAACCAGGTGGTGTTGTTAGCCCTGGTGTTGATGTCTGGCTTCTTGGTGGTTTTATCGTTATTAATGCATTAATTAGTATACTAATGGGCCTGACTAGTGTCTATGTGCAGTGCCATATGGGACAACGGATAAATCACAAGGTCTCATGAACAGGGGAATTAACACTAGTTAACACGCCCGATTCCTCTTAACGGGAACAAATATACACTTAATCCGACATTCGTGCTAAACAGGTCCCTGACTTATGTACATCGAAGTGGATCTTTCTACCCACAATCATCGGAGCACCTACCTCTGCAGATCTACCTGAATCTGTATATCACGAACCCAAAATTCATAACAATATTAATTAGGAAAATATATTTATTGTTTAAAAATTCCCAAAGACAAACAAATGCCAAACAGGTATTATTTGTTTAACAATAGTCGTACGTATTTCCTTTTTAAAGACATTCGTTTGTGGATGCATTTCAGTGTAAACTATATGTGAGAAACTTTTGCTGAATGTCAATTGGACTGGACGTGTGAGATGTCACAATAACGCAGAGTTTGGTAATAAAGTAGGAAAATATTTTCAAGGCAACTTCATTGCACTGGAACTACTGATACTTGTCCGCTTTAAAAAATCAGGCTCGTTGTGAAGCAGCAAGTCTCACCTGGAGTCATCCCACCTGAGGCGTTCAAAAGGTTCCACAAACGAGATTGTCACAATAATGTATATAACGGTGAACGGTGTAGGTTGAGGTTGTGGGTGGTGGTTCATTTCAGCCGAAAGGGGTAGTGACTGAGCATGGAAGAGAAATGGAGATGTGTGAATTGTGGGTATGTATGTTGCAGGAGTGGGTGCGGTTTTGCATGAATGTATTTTTGTTTGAATGGTGCATGTTGTAAGGGTAGGTGGTCGGTTGGTTAGGTGTGGTTTTTTTTAGTGTGTGAGTGAGTGGTTGGGGGGTTGTGGATTCTGGGAGTGGAAGTGGTTTTGTTGTTGTAGTCTGTGTTCTCACTGGCTGGGGGTGGGGTATGTACGCATTTGGGTGTAGCTGCTGCATGTGAAGGCGTATGTGCCCCTGCTGGCCCACCTTAGCTGACCGTATCGAGGTTGAAGGATGATGCTGAGGACCTTGACTGATGACCCGGTCAGTGAGGCACACTTGTGACCAGGTGTCTTTTGAAATTATATATATATATATATATATATATATATATATATATACATACATACATATATATATGTATATATATATAATGTTACGGAGTCCTCTACAACCTCCTGGTCTCGGTAACCTCCGAACCCCAAGATGAACCCCGGCAGAAAAATAGTGTTGGGGATTTGGGAATTGTGTGGGTAATCTGATGTAAATTTTCCCCTTTTTGTATGCTGTAAATCTTGTAAATATCACCCTCCAATAGTATAAAGATCAAAGGTCGCCCTTAGTTAATCCATCGCATACACGTAGCAAATCTTAAGTTCCCTCACTAGTTATGTCCGTAATACATGTTAGTATAAGGCTCTGTGGTCCACTAGTTCATTGCGTTGTGTCAATTAAACAAGATAGATTCCCCTTTTGTCAGCTATTGCAACTGCATTCGCCACTACGGTTTTGGCTGATGGTCAGCGCCTTTGACTCCATTAGCCACGAGGTGAGCTCGGAGAAGAAAGGCGTGTCTCCACCTCGTCATAGAGGGGAGGAGTGAGCCAGCCCTTGCCGACCAACCAAGGATGAGGGGTTTGGCTTCGAGACGGCGTGGAGAGAACTGCCGAGGAGGTTCGCGAAGGTTTGAGGGTGTGGCATATATAACCCGTCACGGGACGCCCCCCCAAGTGAGAGAGGAGAGGAGGTAAGACACAGAGCAGATGAGATACGAGAGCTGAGCTTTGGGTCCACGCAGCTTTGACTCCACCACGGAGCGGTTGACTCCACCACGCAGCGTTTGACTCCACCACGCAGCTTTGCCACCGCCGCAGTTCGAACCATAGCAGCTTGCACGACCGCAGCTTGGGCTTTGACGGCGGTGCCGACGTGGCCGCAAAGGAATGGCGGCTGCCCACTCCCGACCCGACCATGCTTCGGTCCGAGCTGGACCTTCCTCTCCCTCCAGCGAATCCATCTGCAATTTCCCCATCGTGTGAGTCTGCTCGTTTGTCCGTCTTTCATGTTGTCTTGGGGTTTCTAGGTAAGACTGTATAGTTAAGCTAATAATTTGCACTGTGTCTCCTGCTCCTTCCATTGCTTTGTAAATCATATTCCATTTCTTTTCTGCTTTAGTTGTATGTAAATAATAATAAATCTCTGTTATTCCCTACTTTGTCTTCTACTTCTTCATGCTCTTTCGGTCGCTTTAGAGGTTTCCATCATTGCACACCTGTGGCACGATTTGGCCAACATTACGAATATAAATCGGGTCTAGTCTTGGTAAACGGCTCACGCAGCAGTTCACTTCGCTCGGCGCAAATCATCCATTACGCTGCGGCCGTGAGCGGGGAGTATGTCCTCGCGTACCGGGAAGCGCTGGTATTTAGGTCATAGGATGGTTGGGCCTAATACCCTACCCAGCGCCGACCGGGGGTGGCGTCATACCCCCGGGACCACGTCGGTCAGTCATAAAGGAAGGGATTAATCCCCCCTCGGTAAGGGGAGAGAGGCCGACGTTGGTGCCAGTAACAATATGTTACCCTGTGTTAAAATCAATAGTGAAACCACACCAATGATTATAAATGAACAAAATTGTATTAGAAATCACACACAGGAATAACGGGATAACAGGTGGCCATTAAGAGTGCACTATATATATATATATATCTTATATAAAGTCAAGTGACTCACTGCTCTGCCAGCAAATGAACAGACACTCCTCAATGTCTCTATGACTTTTCCCAAGGCGAATGGGATTTGCTCCAACAGTCGATGGAACGAAATCTGGTCGAAGCCCGAATCTCGCTCTCCGGTCGATATCCGAAGCGTGTACAGTGGGCAAGGGTGCTCTTCCCGCCAAACTGTACAACGGCGCCCTCCAGAGGCGCACCTTCACCGCTCCCTCAGCAAACTGCAACGTAATTGGAGACGAAGCGGTCGCACCCACTCATCCCCGACAGACGGTAGGATGTTGGGGGTGAAGATGACACGAAGCAAACGTTCACAGGTGTATGAATCACGGGGTTCGAAATGGCCAATGGCTCTGGCTTGAGCCGATGCGACGAGGCAAGGTTTCGTCGGAATCTCAGTGCCCCAAATCTGTCTACGCAGATTTCTCCACTCAAGCGAATATTCTTATCATCGGATGTCCCTTCCAGGAACTCAAACTCCTCTCGTGGCTGTCGGTAAACCTGGCTCGTTACGGAGCGCTGACGTCACGCGTCCTCTCCAACTTGGTTCGCGCTGCTTCTTCCTCTTCACCTCATTGTCTTCTCCTTCGGTTTCCTGTTTCACTTAGAGTTATCCTTTTTAACTTTTGATAACCGTTCGTGAATAATAAACCTTGTGAAACTAATAATAATACATAATATCAGAAACATGTCCAGTGGGTGAAAACCACCCCAGCGGAAGTGACGAATCCGTAACACGTATAACGCAGGCTTCCTTTCTGATGCTTAAACTGCCGAAATCTCGGCTCGCTGCTCACCTTCACTCCTTCATTCCTCTTTTCTCCCGCCTCTGGAACAAACTCCCTCACTCCCTTCAATCCCACTCCTCCCTCCAGGTCTTTAAAACAGCTGTTCACCACCATCTCTTATCTTCCCCCATCCAAAACCTTGAACTTTTCTACCCCCGCTAATTCACCCCAGATCCACCTTGTTTGAAATTCCAACTTCTTTCCTGGAAGTCCTGGCAGTGTCCATATGTTTTATACCTCTCCCACCGCCCCCTTCCCATGCCCCCCCCCCCAAAGCCCTCGCCCTCTCTCAGATCTCTCGATGTCTCCATGTCTCTCGGTCCCTGCTCTCAAATGTTGTGTTTGTGTCCTTCCCCCTCTCTCCCCATCTTGTCTACCGCTCCCGATGTTATATGTTTTATGTGTCGGTTTGTCTTTCTGTGTGATTAATGTTCGCTCTTTCACGAGCCTCGATCTTGTATACAAAAAAAAAAAAAAACACTCCCCCCCCCCCCCCCCCACCTCAAGAAAGAAAGTTTGAACACAGCGAAAACTTTCTTTGCATGCAAACTTTTTAAAAACAAAAGTAAATTCACAATCCATATCATCAATTCCTGTGGGCAACAATTATCTACATCTCAAAAATAAAGCAACAAAATTTCACACAACCCACAGAGATTTACAAAGTTAATTCACTCTGGACAAAGCATCAGCAACGACATTGTCCCTGCCCTTTACGTGCTGAATTTTCCAAGTTGAACTGCAAAGCCAAACTCCATCTCATCCCCCTCTGATTTTACTTTTCGTTTCTTTTGAATGAAGGTTAAGGGGTAGTAATCCAAAATCCCAAGTCAAGCAAAACTACAGCACTTTTCCTGGGAGGCCGAGCTGAAAGCCAGGTTCCATGATGGTTGGTGGTGAAGCCTGGAAGTATTCGCTACATGGACGCCTTTAGGAACGTGGAGTTCACGATTAGTCCATGTAGGAAAGTTAACGTGGAGTTCACGGTTAGTCCATGCAGGAAATTTCACTACATGGACGCCTTTAGGAACGTGGCGTTCATGGTTAATCCGTGTAGGAATCTTGGTTCGGCGGCTCCGCAGCATTCAGTGCTTCAACTTCTCCAAACTTCCATAATAATTATGGTGGGACCGCTTGTCACTGTAGTCACATGAATAGCGGTCTCCTTCTCAGCCACTACTTTGACAATCCTTCCTTCGGAAGCTGCCGTAACTCTGGGAGCCTCCATAATAATAGCGATTGCGGCCACCACCAAAACTACTACTCCGTGGTCCTCTTCTGTAGCTCCCACGACACCTATGAAATGCCTTCCCTACTGTTATAGTCCGATCCTCCAACTCCTTGCTATTCAGATCCTTTTCTGCATCTCTGGCGTCCTTTGAGTTTTCAAACGTGAGAAAGCCAAACCCCCTTGACTTTTGTGTCTCCCTGTCTTTTATCAGCAACACTTCCAAAAGCGGTCCATATTTGCTTAAGGCAGACTCCAGAACATCTTCCTTTGTTTTGAAGTTCAGTCCACCTACATATAACTTGCTAAATTTGTCGCCATCCCTAACTGGTGTGGTGTTATTTTCCCTACTGGGCTTTTTAACAACCCTCGGGTTACCACAAACTTGACCACTGGCCAAATCATTCCCGATAACAACAGATACTCCCTCTACAGGAAGAGTGGCTTGTAAACCTACGGTGACCGGTCCTGACTCCACATCGGACTCCAACTGGATGGCATGAAGTGGAGCTCTAACACAGCCACCAATCCCCTGTAAACGAACACTATCACCAGTTGCTGTCTCCTCTGACAATGGCAAGATGCCTTCAAGCATTAAAGATTGATGTGCTCCGGTGTCCCTCAATACCCTAACAGGTCTCCAGCTCGTCGAGGCTCCATCCAGTGACACAAACCCCTCTGAAATAAATGGTTGGTAACCCTTGTGAGGGTGATTTCTCACACTTGCCATTGCATTCGGAGTTGTACTAGTTGAACTCCGCTCATGATTTTCCTTTCCCAAGGCATAACAGTGGGACATCAAGTGTCCAAGTTTATGGCAAAATGCGCAAGTAGGCCCGGAGGAGAACCACGTGGTCTGCCTCGAGCCCCCTGGAGGATAAGTCTGCCTTGGACCTGTTGTCTTCTGATTTCTAGAAGTCGTAGTATCAGAGTGGTCCTCATAGTCATCTCGAGGCCGCCCCCCTGAATCTTCGTTCTCCGCACCAGATGTATCATAAGTCTCCGTGTGAACTCTAGGCGGGAAGTTAGGTTTATGGAACCTCATCCTGTGTGTTAAGGCATAGTCATCCGCCATGGTTGCTGCCTCATACAACTTTAGTACTTTCCTTTCCTCCAGATGTACTTTAATGTCCTCATGGACACACTGTTGGAATTCCTCCACCAGGATCAATTGTCGCAATAGTTCGAAGTCTTTCCCGACTTCTTTTGAATCACACCACCGATCAAACATGGTTTCCTTCATTCGGGCAAACTCCACATGGGTCTCATTCTCCCTCTTCCTGGCGTTCCGGAATTTTTGCCGGTAAGCTTCAGGGACCAATTCATAGGCCTTGAGAATGGTTTTCTTCACTATCTCATAATCTGCACATTGGTCAATCGGTAAAGCCGAATAAATATCTTGAGCTTTACCCACCAGAACACTTTGCACTAATATGGTCCAGGACTCCTCCGGCCATTTTAGCATTTGAGCCACTTTCTCAAAGTGTAAGAAAAACTTGGCTACCTCCTTTTCATTGAAGGGTGGAACCAGCCTCACATGTCTGCCAACATCCCAGGTGTTTTGACTAGTTGTCGAACCAGTCGGCATGGGTGGTACCTCTCCCCGTTCATTAACTCCAGGTCCTTGACTTTAATTTCCTGCTGACGTGCCAATTCACGATCCTTTAACTCCCTTTCGGCTTTTCTGTCCTCTGCTTGGAGTTCTCTTGCAGCTCTCCTGTCCTCTGCTTTTTTGTCTTCTAACCTTTCCTGGAGTTTTCTTTCAACTCTCCTTTCCTCTGCTTTTTTCTCTTCTAACCTTTCCTGGAGTTCTCTTTCCACTCTCCTTTCCTCTGTTTTTTCTCTTCTAACCTTTCCTGGAATTTCTTCTGCTCCGATCGGATCATCTGATCATGTCCTTGTTAAAGTGGACATCTCTCTGACCATCCTCAGGGAGCCTGCTCAGCGTCGACGAGTCTGGCATTTCACTCAGGCCAACTGGCACGAGTTTTCTTTCTTTCAACTCTCCTTTCCTCTGCTTTTTTCTCTTCTAACCTTTCCTGGAGTTCTCTTTCCACTCTCCTTTCCTCTGTTTTTTCTCTTCTAACCTTTCCTGGAATTTCTTCTGCTCCGATCGGATCATCTGATCATGTCCTTGTTAAAGTGGACATCTCTCTGACCATCCTCAGGGAGCCTGCTCAGCGTCGACGAGTCTGGCATTTCACTCAGGCCAACTGGCACGGTCTTCAAGCAGCCATCAATCATCTGGACTGGTCTCCCATCTCTACCACCTCTGACATCAACTCATCCTGGGAATTCTTCCAAAGTAAATTGCTCTCTCTCATGCACAGATTTATCCCATCTCGTCTTCAGTTGTCATACCCTTCCTCCCGTCCATGGTACACGGAATCTTGTGGTGAGGCTGTTGCCCAGAAACAACTTGCCTTCGTCTCCTGGAAAGCAAATCCAACGGAAGGAAATCTCATTTCCTTTCACAAAGCCCGAAACAAGTGTGTGTCCACCCTCAGGAGAGCCAGGAAACAATATCTCTCCGTTCTCAAGACCGAACTCTCTTATCTGTCTCCCTCTTCCAAATCCTGGTGGCGTCTGGTCAAATCCGTTTCTGGTGTTTGTTCCCCCTCCATCCCCTCCCTTACCTCAAACGGCTACACAGCTGACTCCGCACGTGAAAAAGCTGAATGCCTCAACTCTGTGTTTGCCTCTAAATCTTGTGTCCCAAACCCATCCCTCTCTGTACCCACCATACCCAGTCGTACCCTGCTGCTCCTGGACTCCGTGTCCTTTCCTCCTGACAAGGTGGAAAAGTTTCTGTCAACCCTCGACTCTGATTCTGCAACTGGACCCGACGGCATCAGCCCACGGGTCCTAAAATCCTGCTCTGCTGCTCTATCTCACCCTCTCTCTGTTCTCTTCACCCTCTCTTTTGCTCAAGGTCAACTGCCATCTGCTTGGAAATCAGCCAACATCACCGCTTTGCACAAAAAAGGTGCAAAAACAGATCCTAGCAACTACAGACCAATCAGCCTTCTCCCAATTATCAGCAAAGTCATGGAATCCATCATTGCTTCGGATATGAAATCTTTCCTCTTCTCCAATGGCTTGATCTCTGATCATCAATTTGGTTTCAGACCAGGTCACTCTACTCTGGACATGCTGCTTCTGCTGTCTCAACAATGGATGGAGGTCCTCAATGCCAAACAGGAAATTAGAGCTGTCTCCCTCGACATATCACGTGCCTTCGACACGGTCTGGCACCCCGCTCTGCTCACCAAACTCTCCTCCTTTGGTATCCATGGAAATCTCCACGCATGGCTGGCGGACTTCCTCTCTAGTCGTCGTCAACGTGTGGCCCTGAATGGGTTTCTCTCATCTCCTCTTCCTGTTCAGGCTGGAGTTCCCCAAGGCAGTGTTCTGGGCCCCGTGCTTTTTCTGGTCTTCATCAATGATCTCTCTGACTCTCTCGAAAATCCTCTCTATCTCTTTGCTGATGACTCCACTCTCTGCCGCTCCATTCCTCTTCCCTCAGATCGGCAGTCTGCTGCCTCCTCACTCTCTGAAGACCTGGACAAAATCACAGACTGGGCAAACAAGTGGAACATGTCTTTCAATCCTGACAAATCTCACACTCTTACTATGTCTCTCCGAAAAGATCGACTGGACAACCCTCCCATCTACTTTCTCAACAATCCTCTCCAAGAAGTTCTGTCGCTCAAGATTTTGGGTCTCACTATCTGCCATGATCTTTCTTGGGAAAACCACATTTCCAAGCTGGCCTCCAAAGCCAGTCGCCGACTGGGCATCCTCCGTCGTGCGAAGTCCTTCCTCGGCACACCTGAGCTCCTCACCACATACAAGGCTTTCATCCGCAGCTCAATGGAATACTGTTCTCCCCTATGGGCCGGTGCTCCTGCCTCACACCTAGCTCGGCTTCACGCTGTTGAAACCAAAGCTTTCAGAATTATTGGAATCTCCCGCGATGAAGTTATCTCTGAGGGCCTTTCACTCACTCACCGCAGGCAGGTAGGTGGTCTTTCTGTCTTCTACCGACTCCTCTCCGGCCTTGCACCCCCAGCTCTCTCTGTGCTCTGTCCCCCAAATATTCCTACAGGTCGCACAAGATCTGCCAGCAACCCTCTGATGCTTAAACTGCCGAAATCTCGGCTCTCTGCTCACCTTCACTCTTTCATTCCTCTTTTCTCCCGCCTCTGGAACAAACTCCCTCACTCCCTTCAATCCCACTCCTCCCTCCAGGTCTTTAAAACAGCTGTTCACCACCATCTCTTATCTTCCCCCATCCAAAACCTTGATCTTTTCTACCCCCGCTAATTCACCCCAGATCCACCTTGTTTGAAATTCCAACTTCTTTCCTGGAAGTCCTGGCAGTGTCCATATGTTTTATACCTCTCCCACCGCCCCCTTCCCATGCCCCCCCCCCAAAGCCCTCGCCCTCTCTCAGATCTCTCGATGTCTCCATGTCTCTCGGTCCCTGCTCTCAAATGTTGTGTTTGTGTCCTTCCCCCTCTCTCCCCATCTTGTCTACCGCTCCCGATGTTATATGTTTTATGTGTCGGTTTGTCTTTCTGTGTGATTAATGTTCGCTCTTTCACGAGCCTCGATCTTGTATACAAAAAAAAAAAAAAAAAAAAAAAAAATTCTCTTTCCATTCTCCTTTCCTCTGTTTTTTTCTCTTCGAACCTTTCCTGGCTCTTCAATTGCATAATCCGTTTTTTGGAGCTCCACATTTTCTTGTTCTTCTGGTAACCAATCCAAGGCTACTTACTTCTCTCCATGTTCCTCGTTCCACCATAGATTCTATCACCACTGTCTGCATCTCTGTTTTCTTCATTTAAGCTCGGACTAAAATGTTTGCCCAATATTAAGAGTTCCGATTTTAGTAACGCATGGAACTGTGCCTCACTAGGGGTCGCTCTAAACTTCTCTGCATCAAACTCCATGGTGACTATCCGTTAACACCTTTTAACTTTTTTTTCCAAAAATTTCAATTTCAAGAAATTTCCCAAAAAAACAAACAAAAAAAATTTTTTGGGAAAAATATGGGAATGTTGAAAAATTTCCAAAATTGGAAAATTTGGGAATGCTATGGAATTCTATCCTGGACGATATTTAAGGAATTTTATATCCCAGACGAAGACCCAATTGTCAATTGTCAATTGGAGTCAATTGGACAAGCCCCCAATTTCTGTTACGGAGTCCTCTACAATCTCCTGGTCTAGGTAACCTCCGAACCCCGAGAGGAACCCCGGCAGAAAAATATGTTACCCTGTGTTGAAAATAATAGTGAAACCACACCAATGATTATAAATGAACAAAATTGTATTAGAAATCACACACAGGAATAACTGGATAACAGATGGCCATTAAGAGTGCACTATATATATATATATATATATTATATCAAGTCAAGTGACTCACTGCTCTGCCAGAAAATGAACAGAAACTCCTCAATGTCTCTATGACTTTTCCCAAGGCGAATGGGATTCGCTCCAGCGGTCGATGGAACGAAATCCGGTCGAAGCCTGAATCTCGCTCTCCGGTCAATATCCAAAGCGTGTACAGTGGGCAAGGGTGCTCTTCCTGCCAAACTGTACAACAGCACCCTCCAGAGGCACAACTTCACCGCTCCCTCAGCAAACCGCAACGTAATTGGAGACGAAGGGGTCGCACCCACTCATCCCTGACAGACTGTAGGATGTTGGGGGTGAAGATGACACGAAGCAAACGTCACAGGTGTCTGAAGCACGGGGTTCGAAATGGCCGACGGCTCTGGCCTGAGCCGATGCGACGAGGCAAGGATTCATCGGAATCTCAGCGCCCCAAATCTGTCTACGCAGATTTCTCCACTCCAGCGAATATTCTTATCGCCGGATGTCCCTTCCAGGAACTCAAAATCCCCTCGCGACTGTCGGTAAACCTGGCTCGTTACGGAGCGCTGACGTCACGCGTCCTCTCCAACTTGGTTCGCGCTGCTTCTTCCTCTTCACCTCATTGTCTTCTCCTTCGGTTTCCTGTGTCACTTACAGTTATCCTTTTTAACTTTTGATAAACGTTCGTGAATAATAAACCTTGTGAAACTAATAATAATACATAATATCAGAAACATGTCCAGTGAGTGAAAACCACCCCAGGGGAAGTGACGAATCCGTAACAATATATAAATATATATATATATATATATATATATATATATATATATATATATATATATATATATATATGTATATATATATATATATATATATATATATATATATATATATATATATATATATATATATATATATACATACATACATACATACACACACACACACACAAACACATCAGTCCATAACTTTTTGAGCTACATACTATAGCATTAAATCTGTTACTCAATGGTGAAGAATCACTTTTTAAAATCTCGGATCTCGATCTTCACCGAAATCGAATCAATTCTTCCTTGTCATACACCCAACCTGTCCACCAAGTTTCCTATGAAACAATACAAAACTTTTTCAGATATCCTGCTGTATAATGTTTTTCGCCTTATCTCTCAATGGTGAAGAATCACTTAGTTGTAGTACCCGGATCCGGATCTTCACCAAAATCTAAGCATTTTGTCCTTGTCGTACACCCAACCTGTCCACCAAATTTCGACTGAATCCATACACAACTTTTAGCTAGAGATATCCTGCTCGCAGACAAACAGACAGACAGACAGGGACTGAAAACATTAACCTCCATCCACCTTCAGCGTGGGAGGTAATGAATGGACTTAATTAATACTTTATTATTTTATTCCGCAAGAAATTGAATCAGAAATATCAACGGAAAACACCGTTTTTGCGAAAATGAGAGGTGACATCATTGATTTTTTTGAGAACATTTGAACCACCAAGATCCACAAAACGAGTTCTCCCTTGATGATCCAACATATTAGCTAACCACAAAATTTTGGAGACCCACAAAACATCAGGAAAAGAGTTCTGGCTTGGAGAATTGAAAAGTTTATATTTTGAAGACTCTGCTAATGGGTTCTTCCTTGGAGACCTTTCTAGTTCTAAACTTATCGATGTCATTCTTTGTTGGATGGTACTTGATGAGAGGTAAGTTCAGTTGATTAAAAAATAATTAAATGATACATTATTGAATTCGAGATTATATAAGTAATGTATTTATTTATCATTTTTCCACAATATCAAGAAAGTGCTGGGAATACCTGGGAATTATTGAGACATATTAATGATGCACCTACCTCCCCCTCTCGACTCCTTCAAACTTGAAAGACCTGAAACTTCATTCTCAAGACAGAAGTCGAAGAAAAAAAAAAAACTTTGTTGAATTGAAATATTGAACTGTTAAATACACTGTTAAAAAAATATTGAACTGTTAAAAAAAACTTAGCGTAAAAATTATTTTTGGTGTTTGGGATATGGGTTTTTATGTGAGGGTTAGGGTTGGGTATGGGTTTGAATGTGAGGGTCAAGGATAGGTTTATGTTGAAGGAACTGCGCTCCAACGCGAGTCGAAAGAATTGACGCGACCAAAGACGGAATTCGTCCGAGTTGCTTTATTGAACAAAACAGCTCAGGTATTCTGACAAGCCCGTTTTTCGGGCAACAATATATATACACATTTATGTCGGGAAGTTTGCCCGGCAAAAGCTATACCGGGCATGCCCGGGTATCAAGGGCGAGCCTTGGAAAGGCGAGTCTGGACCTGCCCGGGCGTGTTTGGCTGCGGCCTGGCAAGTCGAGGCTGGGCGTGCCCGGGCGCTCTGGGCGAGCCCTGGAAAGGCGATAGCGGGCATGCCCGGACGCTCTGGGCGTGCCCTGGAAAGGCGATAGCGGGCATGCCCGGACGCTCTGGGCGAGCACTGGAAAGGCGATAGCGGGCATGCCCGGACGCTCTGGGTGAGCCCTGGAAAAGCGAGAGCGGGCATGCCCGGGAAAGACGAGACCGGGCGTGCCCGGGAGGTTCGGGCGTGCCCGGGAACAGTGAGTCCGGGCATGCCCGGGAGAGGCGCGTCTGGCCGTGTTCTGGCCGGTGCAAGGCGATTATGTACATCCAGCGGTAACCGCTACACACGCCCCTCCAGAATCGACCTGCACCGGCAGGGTCAATTTAAGGGGGGTCCGGATGACCCGGCCGAAGCGACCCCTGGAGGGTCGTGGGGAGGGGTCTGACGTGGTGGTGGGTGGTCGAGCGGGGGGAACTGTGGACGGGGGGCGGCCTCGCCGCGGAGGAAGGGCCAACCGTGGTGGTCGGTCGACGTCCATGTGCGCCGGTTTGAGGCGGTCCACAGAAATCCGGTCCGGCCGGCCGCCGAAGTCGACGATGAAAGACTTGTCGCCCCGTCGCAGGACCCGGAAGGGCCCGTCGTACGGCGGCCGGAGTGGCCCCCGGTGCGCGTCATGACGCACAAAGACGTACTCCGCTGTGCGAAGCGCCGGGGGGACGTAGGACTGGGGGCCACCGTGGCGGGACGTCGGCACGGGGGCAAATCGTCGGGCGGCCTCCTGGAGGTCCGAGCGCTGGCGAGCGGCGGACCAGGGACTGGTAGCGTCAGGCACGAATTCGCCCGGGACGCGGAGTGGCTGGCCGTAGACGAGCTCGGCAGCGGACGCCTGGAGGTCTTCCTTGGGGGCCGTGCGAAGGCCCAAAAGGACCCACGGCAGCCGGTCGGCCCAACCGTCGTCCTGAAGGCCGGCCATGAGTGCGGCCTTCATGGAGCGGTGAAACCGCTCGCACAACCCATTGGCTTGGGGGTGGTAGGCCGTGGTGCGGTGCAGCGTGACCCCCAACGAACGGGCGACCGCGCCCCAAAGCTCAGACGTGAACTGTGGGCCGCGGTCGGACGAGATGTCCGCTGGTGCGCCGAAGCACGCGACCCAGGTGGCGATGAACGCCTGCGCCACGTCGGCGGTGGTGGTGGAGGTGAGGGGCACGGCCTCCGGCCACCTGGTGGTCCTGTCCACCATGGTGAGCAGGTGGGTGAACCCCCGCGAGGGGGGCAGGGGACCCACCAGGTCCACGTGGACATGGTCGAAACGCCCTTCAGGCACGGCGAAAGGTGCCAGCGGGGCCTGGGTGTGGCGGTGGACCTTGGCTCGCTGGCAGGCCGTGCAGGCGTTGGCCCAGTCGCGGATGTTTCGTCGAAGGCCGTGCCAGACGAAACGCGCCGACACCAGCTTCTGAGAAGCTTTCCAGCCCGGGTGAGAAAGGCCGTGGATGGAGGCGAAGATGCGGCGCTGCCAGGAAACGGGCACGATGGGGCGAGGCTGGCACTGGGAGACGTCGCAGAGCAGGACGGTGCCCGCGAAGGGGATGTCGGCCAGGCGGAGGCCCGTGTCCGCCACGCGGAGTGCCTGCACCGAGGCGTCGGTGGTCTGGTCGGCCGCCATGAGCGTGAAGTCCACGCCGAGGTGGACCGCGTTCGCGCTGGCCCGCGAAAGGCAGTCGGCCACGGCGTTGTCTTTGCCGGCGACATGCTGGATGTCCGTGGTGAACTCCGACACGGCGGAGAGGTGGCGCTGCTGGCGGGCCGACCACGGCTCCGTGACCTTAGCCATTGTGTAGACCAACGGTTTGTGGTCGACGAAAGCCGTGAACGGGCGGCCCTCCAGGAGGTGTCGGAAATGGCGAACGGCCAGGAATAGCCCGAGCAGCTCGCGGTCGAACGTGCTGTAGTTTAACTCGTTCGGCCGGAGTTGCCGGCTGAAAAAAGCGAGTGGCTGCCAAACCCCGTCCACCCATTGCTCATGGACGGTGCCCACCGCGTAGTTGGAGGCGTCCGTAGTGAGGGCGATGGGCGTGTTGAGCACCGGGTGAGCCAGCAGCGTTGCGTCAGCGAGGGCCCGTTTGGTACTGGCGAAGGCCACGTCCATGGCCGCGGACCAAACAATGTCATGCTTGGCCGGCTTGCCCCGGAGGGCCTCGTAAAGGGGCCGCATGAGCTGAGCAGCGCGGGGCACGAATCGGTGATAAAAAATTCACCATGCCGAGGAACTCTTGGACGGCCTTGATGGAACGGGGACGCGGGAACGTGGTGATGGCCTCGACCTTGGTCGGCAGCGGCACGGCCCCGGTCTTGGTGATGCGGTGGCCCAAAAAGTCAACGGTCGTCGCGCCGAAGTGGCATTTGACCGGGTTGACAATTAAGCCGTGCTCGCTGAGGCGACCGAACAGTGTTCGGAGGTGGAGGAGGTGCTCGGCGCGGGACGTGCTGGCGACGAGGATGTCGTCCAGATAGACGAAAAGAAACGGCAGGTCGCGCAGCACGCCGTCCATCAAGCGCTGGAACGCCTGGGCCGCGTTCTTGAGGCCAAACGGCATCCGCAAAAATTCGAACAGGCCGAACGGCGTGATGACGGCCGTCTTCGGGACGTCGGCCGCCCGGACAGGTACCTGGTGGTAGCCCCGTATCAGGTCAATTTTCGAAAAGATGACCCGTCCCGCCAAACGGGCGGCAAAGTCCTGAATATGCGGGATCGGGTACCTGTCGGTGGTGGTAGCGTCATTGAGACGGCGGTAGTCACCACACGGGCGCCATCCACCCCCCGGCTTTGGCACGATGTGCAGTGGCGAGGCCCACGCGCTATCGGAGCGCCGCACGATGCCGAGGTGCTCCAACGCGTCGAATTCGGCCTTTGCCACGGCGAGCTTGGCTGGGTCGAGGCGGCGGGCCCTGGCGTAGACCGGCGGGCCCGTAGTGGGTATGTGGTGCTCGATCCCGTGCCGCACCGCGACGGCCGAAAACGTCGGCCGCGTGAGGGCCGGGAATTCCATGAGCAGGCGAGTGAACTCGTTCGTTGCCGGGAGGGCGCACGCCAGTTCGGTCGGCGCGGAGCTGCTCATTGTGCACGCCAGGGAGCTGAAGGTCTCGGCGTGGACAAGGCGACGTCGTTTGACGTCGACCAGCAGCCCGTGCGCGCAGAGGAAGTCGGCGCCCAGCAAAGCCACGGGGACGCTGGCGGTAACAAAAGTCCATTGAAAGCGCTGGCTGCCGAAGCAGAGGGTGACGACGCGTGGGCCGAAAGTGCGTATGGCCGAGCCATTAGCAGCGACCAAAGAGGGGCCACAAACTGCGTCCAGCCTGTCCTGCTCGGAGGCAGGTATGACGCTCAGTTGGGCGCCGGTGTCACACAGGAAACGCCGTCCAGACGCTTTGTCCCGAATAAACAGCAAGTTGCCCAAGTGGCCGGCGCTCATGGCTGGGAATGAATGCCGGCCCGGCCGTTTCCCGACCTGCCGAAAGTGCACGGGGGCCGGCACGTCCGAGCCTTGTGTCCGAACCTGGCGTGGTAATAACACCATGCCCGGTCAGGTGGAGGCCCCGGCCGTCATGTCGGAAGCGGGCGGTGCGGCGTGGCGGCCGCCAGTTGCACCGGCAGTTCGGCCTCCAACCGCGCAGGGCGCTCGGGCATCGTGGACGTCGCCTTGGACGGCAGCGGGCTCCAGGTAACCGCGCCGATGTGCTGGCCCGCCGAGGAGATCTTATCGGCTTCCCTGGCGAGGGCGCGGGAATCCGTGATCAATGTGCCAGCCAGGGCGAGGCGTACCGGGTTAGGCAGCTGACGGAGGAACAGCTCCCGGAACAGGAATGCTGGAGAGTGCTCGCCGAGCAACGAGAGCATATAGTCCATGCGCTCGGACGGGCACGTGTCGCCGAGCTCGGGCAGGTCAAGCAGGCGCCGTGCGCATGCTGCCGGTGAGAGGGCGAAAGCGCCGAGGAGGAGCGTCTTCAGCGCGTCGTATTTGTCAGCAGCCGGCGGGTGCTGGAGGAGGCTCAAGGCGCGGGCCGCGGTGGTGGAACCGAGCGCCGCCACAACATGGTGGAAGCGGGTGTCGTCCGCGGTGATGCCTCGCAGGGCGAACTGGGAGTCCGCCTGGGTGAACCAAACAGCCGCGTGAGTCTCCCAGAAGGTAGGCAGTTTAAGCGTCACTGCCGTATCCATGTCGGTAGGTCACCAATGAAGGAACTGCGCTCCAACGCGAGTCGAAAGAATTGACGCGACCAAAGACGGAATTCTTCCGAGTTGCTTTATTGAACAAAACAGCTCAGGTATTCTGACAAGCCCGTTTTTCGGGCAACAATATATATACACATTTATGTCGGGAAGTTTGCCCGGCAAAAGCTATACCGGGCATGCCCGGGTATCAAGGGCGAGCCTTGGAAAGGCGAGTCTGGACCTGCCCGGGCGTGTTTGGCTGCGGCCTGGCAAGTCGAGGCTGGGCGTGCCCGGGCGCTCTGGGCGAGCCCTGGAAAGGCGATAGCGGGCATGCCCGGACGCTCTGGGCGAGCCCTGGTAAGGCGATAGCGGGCATGCCCGGACGCTCTGGGCGAGCCCTGGAAAGGCGATAGCGGGCATGCCCGGATGCTCTGGGTGAGCCCTGGAAAGGCGAGAGCGGGCATGCCCGGGAAAGACGAGACCGGGCGTGCCCGGGAGGTTCGGGCGTGCCCGGGAACAGTGAGTCCGGGCATGCCCGGGAGAGGCGCGTCTGGCCGTGTTCTGGCCGGTGCAAGGCGATTATGTACATCCAGCGGTAACCGCTACAATGTTTAGATTATAATAAGCAACCCTCAGCAAATGCCCCCTGTTATATTATCCCGAGCTTGGTCTTCGAGTGCTCACAGCGATATATTATAGACTACAACGATACTCTTCGACGTCACGACGTCGACTGATATGCCTCCAACCACATTATTACATCATTATAATACTTGTACCAAGTTTGCTTTAAATCCATACAGCTGTTCTCAAGTTATCACATTTTTAACTGACATGACCTCTGACCTTTCACCTCTTGACTTCGGAACCCCAAAATCGAATCAGTTAATCTTTACAACATTTTACATACCTGTACCAAGTTTGAATTAGATAACTTCAGCCGTTCTCAAGTTATATACATATTACAGACTTTGACCTTTGACCTCTTGACCCCAAAATCGAATCAGTTAATCTTTACATCATTCTACATACAGCAACAACAACAACAACAACAACAACAACATGCATTTTAAGGCCATTTTCCCTGCTAGAGCGGGGGTTAGCCTTGCGGTCCCCATGACAATCTTCTCCATTTTGCCCTATTTTCTGCATCTCTCCATGTTAGGATTAACACAAGAGAGGAAGACACAAGTTATCGCGGTAACAGGATTTCTACCTTGCATGACCTCTCACCTTTGGCTTTTGACCTCGTGACCCCAACATCTAATTAGTTCATCTTTACCTCATTATACATACCTGCACCAAGTTTGACTAAGATCCCTTCAGCTGTTCTCAAGGTATCGCGGTAACGAAAACCTATCACGGACGGACAAACGGACGGACAACCTGAAAACATAATGCCTTCCGCGACTTCGTCAATGGAGGCATAAAAAGAGTGAAGCCCCCAACCGATTGACTTTAAGGGATACATATTTTGACGTCTTGGATTGACGTGTGAGGACATTATTTCTTTATTCATTTTATTTTTTGAAGTTCATGCCAATAAAATGAACCTAAACTATCTTCGTCATTCATGGCATAACATTTATAACCCCAAGGAACTGTGTTTATGATATAAAATATTTTTTAAAGCTCATTGGTCCAACTTTTGGTGTAATTTTTTTCAACATTTGTGATTTCTACTTGTAAATTCTTATAAAATCACCAATCTTAAACTTTGGCTTTCTCGAGTTAGTCTGTTTTTCATATTTTAATTAACTCTGCCACCAGAGGTGGACAGAGGTTATTTTTTCACCCCTGTCTGTCTGTTTGTCTGTGAGCAGGATATCTCAAAAAGTTGTGGACGGATTCTGACGAAATTTAGTGGACAGGTTGAGCAAATGAATAGGTTTTGGTGAGGATCCAGATCAGGATCCGAGCACTATAATTTTTATGTGATTCTTCACCATTGAGAGATCAGGCCAAAAATTATGTATTGCATATTTCCAAAAGTTTTGGATACGTTTTGTCAAGACCAGATGGATGAGTTAGTTAGGTGACAAGAACAAACCAATTAGATTTTGGTTGAGGTCTGAATACAGATCTAGCCTATCAGTGGGATAAAAAAATGTAAACTGTTCAGCCTGGTGGAGTTGAACTTTTCAGGATTGGCAGAGCCCGGCAGAGAAGAACCCCTTCTCCTTTTCAAGGCTGACTTACTGACTCACACTTCACATTGCTTCATCTAAGCCACACGCAATCACCATTTGCACCTCTCCTTACACGTCACATCACACTCCCTACTCTCCTCTTCTTTATTCTCCCCTCTTTTGTTGGGACCAACATAAGCCCAGCGGCTTAGGTCTGGTGAGCGAGAGGCCAAAGGCCGCAAGCACGCCTCCTACTTCTTTCTCTTCTCTCTGTCCGTCTTCCTCACCTCATTTCCCCGGAGTGTCTGTGCTGTAGAACTGTGAGTAAGTGATTGAGTAAGACTGTGCTTCTGTGCTAGGGGTAAGAGCCTTTCTTCCGTGATACTACTTGCAAACATGTGCTTCTTGTTGGCAATACAAACTGTTTCTCAGACTGTCCGTTTCAATTGTCAGTTTCCATTGGTTAAAACATAGAGTGTGAATAGTAACAGCGAGTTCAACCACACTGTTTTGTTATGGCCAGCCATTAGCCGACATTCCACTTACAGTATCGCTCGACTGTTTGATTAATGACAGTGGAGTGTTGAGAGCATGGTACTCTATATGGGGGGTTTAATTTGCTGGAGAGGTAAAGCTGAGTTAGATGCTGGACCCTGCCTGAATTTAATGTCTTAGTTGGCCTACGTGGTTGCTTAGCAACCAATCGTTTCAAGGAATTATCAGGCGTTCGTCAGCTTAAACGTTCGTCGGCCGGTTTTTTTTAAAATGAGATATCGCCCACCCCAAAGCCTTTAGGGCCACTTGAGGTGGGGCAACACAAAGGAAAGTATAGATATTATATAGAAAGGAGGAATTTATTGATGACATTCCTCTTGAATTGAGGTAGGTTGAGATAGAGGGGAGAGCAGGATGCAGGTAAACTGCAGGGATAGAGGATTCGAGAAACCCCCTTGTGATCCCTACTGATCCGGAGTCCACAACAATTATATATCTATCTATCTATAGGTTATGTTTCAGCCTGGTGGAGAAAGACAATATATATATATATATATATATATATATATATATATATATATATATATATATGTGCAGCGTCTGTCCTGTCCTGTGTTGTCACTGAACTACTTTCTCAAAGTTTTGTGAAATCGTACCAAACTTCTGGAATGCACATATCTCTCCCGTCGGTATGTCCTAAGGGTATTCTGTTTGAAAAATATTCCAAATTTTTTTTTTTTTTGGGGAATTTTTTGGGGGAATTTTTTTTTTCAACTTCAAATAAGCCCGTTCCTCAGTATCGACGCTTGGTGCGGCGAGCGCAGCGAGCCGAGCCAAGCTAGTATATATATATATATATATATATATATATATTGTCGGGTGATTCCCTCCTAGTTAACACCAGGAGAGTCACGGATGGCCAATAGCAAGCTTTAACTCAGGGGCGATGCCCGAATGCCGATTTTATATACGCGGGGGAAGAAAGGAGAGATAGGCAGCTGAAGCTTATCTGTCGCGATCGCCGGCAGTCCCAACCTGTGGAAAATAAACTCAAACAAAAGCCGGTTTTATAAATGTTCAGAAAATAATGAAAGGATTTTTTTTTTTAATGCCGATAACAAGAAAATGCGACGGTAAAACCAAATTCCTATAGGATCCTTCACACCAGACTTATAACACGGACAAATAGGGAATAAAAATACCTGGAAAATAATAGGGTGTGTGTTTATCGTGCACTTTTTTATCGTGCACTTAGCTCTGATCAGCTCGGGGGGGGGGGGGGGGGGAGGGCGGGTCTCGCCAGGAGTCGCCAAGGTTCCAGAGGTCCGGCTGGCGTATGTGCGCGAAGCACAAGATTTGGCGGGAACTAGGCCTCGTTGCACCCATTCACGCTGCAGCGCTCGTACTAGGTCTCATCACGCTGTAGCGGCAAGCCGCGCGTCGTTTCCGCCTGCAAAACTCGGCATGTCTCCCGGTGGCGTCTCTGAACACAGCCGGTGCAAGCACAAACGCGTGAGGGAGAAGAACAATTGGAACCAGAGGAGGGCAAGAGCAGGGCAAGATAGGAGGGTCAGAGAGGGTCAGAAAGCAAGAGGGTCTCGCTCACCAGACCTAAAATTTCGGTCCTCCACTTCTTTTAACGTCGGGTTGTGACATCATGAGCGCTTCTCCACCAATCAGTGCGCCACTTCTTGCTCGCCTCTGACGTCCTCGGTGGTCTTTGACAATCGGCGCTCTGCTTACTCCTCGGCCTTCCTTCCACCAATCAGCGGGTAGCTTCTTGCTCCGCCCTGGCCAATCATGAGTCCCTTCTTACCACGGCCTTCCCATTGGTCAACTCCCGCCCAATAGTGAGTTGCTTTTTGCTCCGCCCTGGCCAATCACGGCTCCTCAGGACGTGTCATCGGCCTGCCTGTCTTCCGTGGCGGTGTAGCTGGTATGTCCCCAAATGACCGTGCTCAGAACTGGCTTCCGGTTGGTTTTATGGTTATTATTTAGTGCAATTAATGGGCATTTCCTCACAAGTGTGTATGGTGCGGTGCCAAAAGAGGACAAAGGATAAATCACATAGGGTAAGAATTACAAGAGATAATTTATCCTTATGCCCTAAGCTAGTTAAAATGCCCCGCCCCCTCGTGACGGCGACGGAGATACACCTTACTCTGACATTAGACTAAACAGAACTTATTACATGGTGATGGTTCTTACCCAACATCCGAAGCATGATACCTACACAAATCTACCTGACTCTACATATCACTACCCCACAAACATAACAATATATAAACTGAACATTAAAAGAAACTTATCACTTTCATTTTTTGAAATTTGCAGCTTTACAAACACGTTTCTTCAATTGTAATGGCTGATTATGTAACAGGAACTTCACTTCAATCACCTGGTTGATCAACAATGGCATGCTTGAGTGGTTCTGTATAGGGATCTTTCCCTTTAAATAATGACCCTCATAATGAAATCCTTCAGTTCTCGTGGTTAGGCATTCATTTACTGCTGTCTATAGTCACTCTAAAGGCTTCTGACAGGGAAAACAACAAGAAATTCAGATGCCATGCCTGACCTCTGAACAACGTTTAAGGGCAATTGGGATTATTGAAGCTAGTGTAGTGGTGTAAGCCATTGAACAATTGTCCAACATCTTGGTTGCTCACAGGCTGCAATTTCCAACCTGGCCAGGCGTTACGGTGAAACTGGAACTGTGAATGATGGTCCACGAAGAGGAAGACCACGGGTAACCACCCCAAACCAAGACCGTTGGATTGTGCTGCAGCATCTTCTGCCCTGCAACATTTCCGCCCTGCGACGCAAACAGCTGCAGTGACAAAAGGTCGCCACAACAACCGCATCAGTGCCTCTACTGTGCGGAGGCGCTTGAGAAGTCAGGGCCTGGTGGCAAGACGTCCTTGCAGAAGTCCAGCGTTGAACGCAGTGCATCGGCAGAACAGACTAAGATGGTGTCTGCAGCATCGCCACTGGACACAGCAACAGTGGAGTGCAGTCTTGTTCAGCGAAGAGTCCAGATTTTGCCTCCATGCTGCTGATGAGCATCAACGGGTATGGCGCAGAGGTGGGGAAAGGTATGCATCATGCTGTATTCGCCAGATCAATCGTTGGGGGGGGACCCAGTGTGATGGTATGGGCTGGCATTTCCACCCATTTCAGGACATCTCTGGTCATCATCGAAGGCAATCTCACTAGTCAGCGTTATGTCAATGAAGTTTCGAGACCTTATCTGCTGCCATTTCTCCAGGCTCATCCTGACATCGCAGTTTTCCAGCAGGACAACGCTCGACCCCATGCTGCTCGCCTGATCACCAACTTCCTCGAGGAACAGGGTGTTGAAGTGATGCCTTGGATGCCTTATTCCCCTGACCTCAATCCCATTCAGCATTTATGGGATGAGCTTGGTCGACGTCTTGCATCGAGGAGATCAACGGCTGTCAATCGCAAATGCTCAGTCAAGGCTTGCAGGAGGAGTGGGACAGACTTCCCCAGGACCGCATCAGACGCTTGGTACAGAGCATGCGTCGGACATGTACAGCCTGCATCACAGCTCAGGGAGGACACACACGATATTGAGGACTGCTGTCATTCTCTCCTCGACTGTTAGGAGTCTTGTGTCCATTCCTGTCTCATTTTGTTTTGACTGTATTCAGGTGCGTGTCTTTGTGTTGCAGTGCTGTGACTTTTGTTGCACCACCCCTTTTAGTCAGGGCCCTTAGGGATATTTTGGGGCCGTTTGGTTCAAATTCTTCCAAAAGCACCAAATTTGGCCCAAATGTTGACCATGCCATACTCTTTCGATTTTTGGCGGGCGCGAAGACGGGCGCCCCCCCCCCCCCGGGGCCCCATATTGGCGAAATATTAAATGGCCGCCACCCGGATTAGAGGAAAATCAGTTAAATAACCAAAAGGGTTGGAATCATGTATGATACCACTTTTCAGGGGTTTGCGAGGTCGAGGAATCCAATTATGATGTTATTTTGATGATTCGAGGTCAAGGTCAACCCTCAAGGTCATCTTAAAGGTCATTTTTGAGTCAAACATGTCGGTTTTTGAGTTATTTGTCAAGATTTACGCGAGGTTCACCATTTTATGTTTCTGGGTTGGGTAATCGAACTCTGACCTTATTTTTGACAATTAGAGGAAATATTTACATGTCTATTTCCTAATTTTCAGGCATATGCAGTTCATCAGTCTAATTACAAAGGTACGGATTTTGATGTTTTATGAACTGTATGCCATATCCTTGTGTTTAATTTTTGTGCGATCATGATCCGGGTTCATGTATACATGATTGTATACATGTCATAAATATGACGTCATCCGTCATGTGACATGGCGGCCATATTGGATTTTATGAAAACCTTAAAAATGGATCCCTGCCTTCATTTTTCGATCGATTCATTTTGAACTTTGACCACTTATAGTACGCCATGTGATTGGATGCATATCCTAATTATGACGTCATAGGTTAGGTGACATGGCGGGATGGACCGGTATGGTCCCCGGATCATACCGCCCTTGGCGCCCGTCAAAAATCGAAAGAGTATGGCATGGGCAACATCTGCGCCAAATTTGATGCTTTTGGAAGAATTTGAACCAAAATATCTCCAAAGGGCCCTGACTATTGTGATGTTCATGCTTTTTGTTTTTTTGTGATCGAGGCAACCTCCTGTTTATTGACATGTGTTTAGTAAAGATAGCTGAACTTTACCTCTGTGTTCAAATATTTTTCATTTTTGCGTGGAGGATTTCAATGAGTGTCCTTCTAAAGAGTTGATAAGTTTATTTTGATGTTGAGTATATATATATATGTATATAGTTTTTTTTACAACAAGAACAAGAAAAACAAGATCAACGGGGTCATGGGTCAAGTGATTAAAGCAGATGACGAAAACTTTAACCTGATATTTCGCAAACAGTTAATGCACTGGCACATATACGTGAGGAGGACCATTGTCATGCTAGTAAAACCAGTCCAACAAAACTCCAAAATGAAGCATAATCGTCTGAACTTTGACCTGATCTGTTATAGCTGTGCTTATTCGACTCTTTAGCAATAAGTGAACGTGTTAGATATTTTACGTGTTAGTATGAAGTTGAACACACCTCACAAACAGGCCAAGGATGTTAGAAGACCTGAGGGTAGCTCTACATTAATTAGGACAGACAATAGAGAATTGGAATTAGAGCTATGTGTTTAGATGGGAACATTAAACGTGCCATTATCTCATAGTTTATAAATTATAATGGTTGATTACTCCCTAACAGCAGCAGCCATCTTCCTGCTTCAGGTAAGACTCTCTACCTTGAATCCCACTTTGGCTTTTCCTGGAACCCCTTTGCGCTCGATCAGGATGAATGCCTCTTTCAGGCTAAGGGAAGCAACTCTCACCTCTCCTTTGCATTTAGCCCTTGTGTAAATGTTTGGATTAGAGTTGTGCTCTGGTGTGTGTGATGTAATGTCAACTGGAAAGACCCAAAATGGGAATCTCTAATGGGTGATACTCGTAGAATATCCAGGGCCTGATCGATTGTATTGTTGATCACTCGTACGATTACCTTATTTTCAGGGGGGGGGTTCGGGGGGAGGGTTGGGGTTCGGGGGGAGGGTTGGGAACCGGAACCTCGGGGTTCCGGTTCCGTTGAGGGCCCGAGCTTCTCCTATATTTTATTTAAACAGTACTGTGAAACCCCTCATCGGCTCATCCTCATTTCCACATAGTTACATTTAAACCCAGAAGCTGATTTTGCTTTCTTGCCAGAAACGAAACAACATTTACCGCTGTTAATGGTAGGCCTACAGTTTCGAACTTTACAGAAAATGGATATTAACAAGAAATGTGCGTTACAAAGGAATGGGTTTGTATCCTCTTTGTCCAAAAAAAATAATTAACCATCTTCTCACGTATTCTTTCCCAATCTTATGGAGAAATAATGTTCGAGGGTGCGAATTGACTCGATCGGTTCAAACGTCCCGCTATCTCCTTTATTTTTGATCGTACAGCTAAATAACAGTGAACTTGTGTTTATAAAAAAAAATTGTTTTTCATGAAAGAAAGTTTCTTAAAAAGTGATAAAAGGGAGAAAGTGTGGGTGTGAGGGCCTCGAGGTTGTTTGCCTTGCGGCCCGGGCTGGCTCTCGACGCTCCTTTTATTTTCATTGAGAAGGTACTGATAGGGGACAGGGTGGTAGCTGATGAGTGTAATCAGCTACCTTTTCAGGGTGGTAGCTGATGAGTATAATCAGCTACCTTTTCAGGGTGGTAGCTGATGAGTTTAATCAGCTACCTTTTCAGGGTGGTAGCTGATGAGTTTAAAAGCTACCTTTTCTGGGTGGTAGCTGATGTGTTTAATCAGCTACCTTTTCAGGGTGGTAGCTGATGAGTTTAAAAGCTACCTTTTCAGGGTGGTAGCTGATGAGTTTAATCAGCTACCTTTTCAGGGTGGTAGCTGATGAGTTTAATCAGCTACCTTTTCTGGGTGGTAGCTGATGAGTTTAATCAGCTACCTTTTCAGGGTGGTCGCTGATGAGTTTAATCGGCTACCTTTTCAGGGTGGTAGCTGATGAGTTTAATCAGCTACCTTTTCAGGGTGGTAGCTGATGAGTTTAATCGGCTACCTTTTCAGGGTGGTAGCTGATGAATTTAATCAGCTACCTTTTCAGGGTGGTAGCTGATGAGTTTAATCAGCTACCTTTTCAGGGTGGTAGCTGATGAGTTTAATCAGCTACCTTTTCAGGGTGGTAGCTGATCAGTTTAATCAGCTACCTTTTCAGGGTGGTAGCTGATGAGTTTAATCAGCTACCTTTTCAGGGTGGTAGCTGATGTGTTTAATCAGCTACCTTTTCAGGGTGGTAGCTGATGAGTTTAAAAGCTACCTTTTCAGGGTGGTAGCTGATGAGTTTAATCAGCTACCTTTTCAGGGTGGTAGCTGATTAGTTTAATCAGCTACCTTTTCAGGGTGGTAGCTGATCAGTTTAATCAGCTACCTTTTCAGGGTGGTAGCTGATGTGTTTAATCAGCTACCTTTTCAGGGTGGTAGCTGATGAGTTTAATCAGCTACCTTTTCAGGGTGGTAGCTGATTAGTTTAATCAGCTACCTTTTCAGGGTGGTAGCTGATCAGTTTAATCAGCTACCTTTTCAGGGTGGTAGCTGATTAGTTTAATCAGCTACCTTTTCAGGGTGGTAGCTGATGAGTTTAAAAGCTACCTTTTCAGGGTGGTAGCTGATGAGTTTAATCAGCTACCTTTTCAGGGTGGTAGCTGATTAGTTTAATCAGCTACCTTTTCAGGGTGGTAGCTGATCAGTTTAATCAGCTACCTTTTCAGGGTGGTAGCTGATGTGTTTAATCAGCTACCTTTTCAGGGTGGTAGCTGATGAGTTTAATCAGCTACCTTTTCAGGGTGGTAGCTGATTAGTTTAATCAGCTACCTTTTCAGGGTGGTAGCTGATCAGTTTAATCAGCTACCTTTTCAGGGTGGTAGCTGATGTGTTTAATCAGCTACCTTTTCAGGGTGGTAGCTGATGAGTTTAATCAGCTACCTTTTCAGGGTGGTAGCTTTTTGAGATATAGTGCCACCGAAGGTCGATGGAGGTTATGTTTTCACCCGTCTGTTTGTTTCTCTGTTTGTTTGTTTGTTTGTGAGCAGTATATCTCAAAAAGGTTATGGCGAATTCAGGTGATACTTTGTGGACAGGTTTCGTGTGTGACAAGGACAAATTGATTAGATTTTGGTGAAGATCCAGATCCGAGAAGTTTTTAATTTTTCTAAGTAATACTTCACCATTGAGAGATGCGTCAAACACAATATATATGTAGCATGGTATTTCAAAAAGTTGTGGACGAATTATTACAAATCTTGATGGATGAGCTGGGTAGGTGACCAGAATAAGCCAATTGGATTTTGGTTCAGATCCGGCCTATCTGTGGGATTCAAACCATAAACTGTTCAGCCTTGCGGAGCTATGTGTGCTCTACCGAGTGCCGTTTTCGTTCTTATTCTTTCGTATCGTATGTATGTCTGCACATTTTGTGAAGACGATGAGTGAAGTATTATTGCTTGGCTTGAATCGTTTGGCTAAAGGAGGAAATGGTTCTCTGATTGAAAGGTACCCAATTCATCATCGTGAAACTTTCTGGTGGTCTCTGTCAGAATCCTCCTTATTTTGGGCATTTCCATGTGCAGCAATGTTATTTCTACAGCTCGAGTGAACCTTCTGGAAGTAAGAATTGGCCTATTCGGATTAGGCTGAAATGCCACCTGCGAGCACCGGCAGCACCCGAGATCCTCGGGGTAACAGCAAGGCAATCACACATCCCGTAACCCTGGTGAGATGAAAATACTCTCCATTGCCAAAGCAAATTGGCCATGAGATGCCAAAGTATTTCCTGTGCCTAGGTGCTGTGTGGGACTTGTGGCGAGAAGAGCCGTGTTTGAATGGTTTCCTGTCCTTGGGTGAAACCCGATACCGGCCTGGGACGCCAAATGCACATGGATGTCCCATGGTCTCGAGTTCATGACCGCATCCCGCTGTTTGAATAACCTTCTGGCGAGCTTCATGAAATGCATGCCCACTCTTCACTGTTCACAGTTTCCATTTTTCAACTACTGTGGTTGTACTTCATTCTTGAATTTGCTTATTTAATATTCATCTTTCTTTTCTGCTGTATCTGAAGCTCATGGGGAAGCTCGTCTGTTTATTATATAAAGGACAAGGGTTATCGAGTCAATAAAGAGCTAATTAACATCACATGGGATGCTAATTTTGGGTGCTGGGAAATTTGTCCAAAGATAAGAGAACTATGTATATTTGGAATATAACATGGGCCTTCTGATTCACATAACAATTTGCCTTCTGATTGGTCCATCAAATTAATAAATGGACGAATGAGATGCTGCTTACTCACAAAGGAGATTTATTCCCATCAAGTCCATATAGAGTGACTCGCAAGTCCTATACACAGTATATTTGGTAAGCATGGTATATTTACACTTTATGTGACAAAACATGGTATATTGTATTAACCACCTTTAGAGGCCAGTTTTCCCCGCAGAGCAGGGTTTGGCCTTTATTGGGCACCGTGGTCCCCTTTTTGAAGCAATGTTTTATGGTCCGGATGCCCTTCCTGCCACCAACCCTATTAGTCACCTCTTACGACACACAGGGAATTACCAGTGAACTGGTACTCAATTTGCCGACCTAGGAAGGATGACAGGCTGAGTCAACCCCCCTGGTGTTAATTCAGCGATCGACCGGGATTCGAACCCAGGACCCTAGGATCCCAAGCCGGCACCCTAACCACTAAGCCAACATCAGGCCAACACCAACACCATATTGTATAACAGAGTATATTTACAAATCATGGTATACATGGTATATTTGGTAAATTGTCACAGTATATTTCTTATGAGACTTTCTCACCTTTCTCACCTTTCTCACCTTTTATTGCAGCGTTTTCAGGTGTTCAGGTATTTTCATTTCAAGTATTGTTTTTGGTATAATGTGTTTCGATTGCAGGTATTAGTTTTACTACAAACGATTTTCATTTCAAGTACTGTACTGATTTTACGATAACGTATTTTTGATTACCGGGATTGTTTTTAGTATTTGGTATTTTGATTGCAAGTATTGTTTTCACATTAAGCTATGTTGATTTCACGTATTGTTTATAGCATAAATTACTTTTATTTCACGAATTGTTTTTCCTACAAAGTATTTTGATTTTCAGGTATTGATTTTAGTACAAGGTATTTGATATAAGGCATTGCTTTGATGATGAAGGATGTGATTTAAGGTATTGTTTTTACGGCAATTTATTGTTATGCCTCCGCCCCCGAAGGTGGCCGGGGGAATTATGTTATCAGGTTGTCCGTCCTTCCGTCCGTTCGGGTTAAACCTCGTTTTTCTCAGCAACTATATGTCTGATTGAGACGAAACTTTCAGGGTAGGAGTGACACGCATGCCGAATTTTTTTATGGTAATTGTGACATCATAGGTCACGTGTATAGCAGCCATCTTGGATTAAAAGCAAATAATTAAAAAATGATTTCTTGAAAACCGCTGAATGGAAAAATTTGAAACTTGGCACATTGTCAAGTACTCTCAATAGGGAACAAAATCATGTTAATGATAACTTCATAGGTGAAGTGGTATACCAGGCAAAAATGTTTTAATAGAATTCCTTATCCTAAAAATCTGAAATTGCATGCACATGATCTATGACCCATTTGTATTGAAATATTAACATTTACCTGTTGTGGGACTTTGCGGCGGCATATTGGTGACACAGTCGCATTGTTCTAGTTAATTTAGTTATTGTTTTCACAATAAGGTAATTGTATGAGGTCTTCACGACACAATCTACAGCATTTTGATACTATGATTATGCTGCAGGAGAAACAGGGTTTTTTTTCCTCTCTTTCTTTCTTTGTTTTTCTTTCCAATAATTTCAATCACACACTTTTCCTTTATTTCTGAGAAAATACTCTTCAACTTGGAAGTGGTAGTGCCATGGTCCAAAAAAAATCAGTTATGTTTTGTTACTTTTTTAAATATAAGGCCCCCCGTTGTGGGTCCTCCCCCCCCCCCCCCCCCCTTTTCTGATTTTAAGGACAGGCAAATGTCAAACACTATACATCACTCTTAAGTAATAAACAATCCATAAACAGTCGACATATAATCTGATGATAATTATTATAAGTACATAATTTGCGATTATATAAAATTGACTGATAAATTTGTGGTTATCATAATTTTTACTTCTGGCAGGTGTGTGGTTCAGCGACTCTTAACCTATACATCACCTGTGTGTTTAGGTATGCATATATACGTCTATCGTCTCCAAATTTCCCTCAGGCGAGTATTAAACAATTGTGGCCAACATCAGGAAGGGGGTTATGCGTCGAATAAAGGTCACAATTGGGCCGTAAGGATGGGTCAATACCTCACATCACACTTGAAGCAATGCCTGGGAGAAATCACATATGAGGCCCCAATATATAAGTTATAATCAATCCATATACAGTCCACATATAATCTGATGGCTATAAAAAATGGACAGGCAATGACATACATTTTTCATGTATAAAGACTAATTTAAGCACCTTTATATTACTAAAGATAATTGCGGCTTAGCTAGTCAAGGCGGCTTGGGTTTGCTCGTCTGTGAGATACAATAAGCATAGAATGCGCCTCAAGGACATCAGGTTTCCTCCAAATTTATTTCAGTCTCGTCTTAAACAATAATAGCAATGTTAAAAAGGTAATCATACTTTGGACGGAATTGACTGGATAGTATAGGTTACAATCATTTTTACCTCTGGTGGGTGTGCCCCACAAAGTGCCATGATAAGCTAACTAATTATGGCGTTTGTCCAAGGTGGAAAAACTACTGGGGGAGGAGGGGGGAAATGAAATCGCAACAACCTCCATCTTAGGACCCTTAGTCCCACTGGCAAGCTTGATTGAGATTGGATAAGTAATGACCAAATTACTTTTACACTAGCAGTATCCACGTGTTTTATACCTCTCCCACCCTTCTATACACCCCCCCCCCCCCCCCATTCTCATGCCTCATCCCCCCAAGCCCTCTCCTTCCCACAGATCTCCTGATGTCCCTGTTCTCTGCTGCTGTTGCACTTGTGTGCTTCCCTCTCTCTCCCCATCTTGTCTCCCGCTCCCTTTATCACATGTTTTGTGTGTCCGTTTTTTTGTGATTAATGTTAGCTCTTACGCGAGCCTCGATCTTGTATACAAAAAAAATAAATGCATCGTGGTCAGAGAGACAGACAAGCATCTAAATGTATATCTAATATGATTTAATGGGGGTCAAAAGTCAAAATTGGACACAAAATTGAGGTTTCTTACCAACCAATCATTGATATTTCATTCAATACAGACAAGATTTGGTGTAAAATGTATCTTTCCACACCCCCTTTCAGAATAAAGCAGGTTGTGGTTATTCTTTTTTATTTTACAGGGGTCAAAAGTCAAAATTGTTGCAAAATTGCAACTCAATATGTTAAGTTAAATGTTTGTTAAGTTAATATAACAAGTTAAATGTTTGTTAAGTTAATATACAGTCACGTGAAAAAGTAGGTACACCCCATGTAAAGTTTTGACTTTTTCAACATATTTCAACATACAGCTATTTGATATTCATTTCAACAATATTGATAGATAAAGGTGATATAATATTACAAATATCATGAAACATTTACATTTTGTAGTCCATTGTATAATTTAAATAAACATAACTGCAAATTCCGCATGTGGAAAAAGTAAGTACACCCCTACATTTATCACTACTTCAAATACCTAAAATTAGAATCAGGTGCACCAGCTCAGGTGCAAATGATGAGAACATCATTAGAGAGGATCTTGGAGGAACCTGTCTTATTTAAACCTCATACATTTAGTTTGGTTTGCTCTTTGTTGTTGAAGTGTGCGGCATCACCATGCCGAGAACAAAAGAGCTCTCTGAGGCCTTCAGAAAGAAGGTTATAGATGCCTTCGAGTCTGGGAAGGGATTTAAAAAGATCTCCAAACAATTTGAAATCAATAATTCGACTCTCCGGGAGATCATCTACAAGTTGAGAAGATTCCAAACAACTGCCAACTTGTTCAGGCCAGGCCGCCCCAGCAAGTTCAGCCCGAGAGCAGTCCGCAGGATGCTGAAAGAAGTCTCTGAGAACCCCAGAATGTCATCACGGGACCTACAGGTAGCTCTTGCCACTGTTGATGTCAAAGTGCACGAGTCTACCAACAGAAAGAGGCTGCACAAATTTGATCTACATGGGAGGTGTGCCAGGAGGAAACCTTTGCTGTCCAGAAAGAACATCAGGGCAAGACTAAAGTTTGCCAATGAACACCTAGGCAAAGACCAGCACTTCTGGAACAATGTGCTCTGGACAGATGAGTCAAAGGTAGAGCTATTTGGCCACAGTACAAGAAAACAAGTTTGGTAAAAACCAAAGACAGCATTTGACCACAAGAACCTGATACCAACTGCAAAGCATGGTGGTGGAAATATTATGGTTTGGGGCAGCTTGGCTGCATCAGGGCCTGGGCAGCTCACCATCATAGAATCCACTATGAATTCTTCATTGTACCAGAGGGTGCTTGAGGATAATGTGAGGCCATCTGTCAGAAAGTTGAAGCTCAACCGAAGGTAGACCTTGCAATGTGACAATGACCCGAAACATACCAGTAAATCCCCCAAGGAATGGCTGAAAAGAAAGAAATGGAGGGTTCTGGAATGGCCAAGTCAAAGCCCGGATCTAAATCCCATCGAGATGTTGTGGGGGGATTTGAAACGAGCTGTGCATGCAAGAAACCCCTCAAACATCGCCCAGCTGAAAGAATTCTGCATGGAGGAGTGAGCAAAAATTTCTCCTCGTCGATGTCAGAGACTGATAGACAGTTATAAGAAATGACTACTTGAGGTTGTTTCTGCCAAAGGGGGCAATACCACCTATTAGAGCCAAGGGTGTACTTACTTTTTCCACATGCGAAATTTGCATTTATGTTTATTTAAATTATACAATGGACTACAAAATGTAAATGTTTCATGATATTTGTTATATTATATCACCTTTATCTATCAATATTGTTGAAATGAAGATCAAATAGCTGTATGTTGAAATATGTTGAAAAAGTCAAAACTTTACATGGGGTGTACTTACTTTTTCATGTGACTGTAAATTAAGTTGTGCTATAAGTTAAGCTGTAGTTAAATGTTTGTTAAGTTAATAGAAGTTAAGTTGTGCTGTAAGTTAAGCTGTAGTTAAATGTTTGTTAAGTTAATATATAACAAGCTAAATGTTTGTTAAGTTAATATATAACAAGTTAAATGTTTATTAAGTTAATATATAGCAAGTTAATTGTTTGTTAAGTTAATACAAGTTAAGTTGTGCTATAAGGTAAGCTGTAGTTAGATGTTTGATAAGTTAATACAAGTTAAGTTGTGCTACAAATTAAGCTGTAGTTAGGTGTTTGTTAAGTTAATATAACAAGTTAAATATTTGTTAAGTTAATATAAGTTAAGTCGTGCTATAAGTTACGCTGTAGTTAAATATTTGTTAAGTTAATATAAGTTGCGTTGTGCTATAAGTTAAGCTGTAGTTAAATGTTTGTTAAGTTAATATAAGTTGCGTTGTGCTATAAGTTAAGCTGTAGTTAAATGTTTGTTAATTTAATATAACAAGGTAAATGTTTGTTAAGTTAATATACAACAAGTTAAATGTTTGTTAAGTTAATATACAAGTTATATGTTTGTTACGTTAATATAAGTTGCGTTGTGCTACTCAATAAGTTAAATGGCACAAATGTTGTGTTGGAATCCATAAATCAGCTTCATTAGCCCCCAATGGATTTTGTCCGAAACGGGGGCTAATGGATTGGGTCTCATCCATCCATCCGTCCATCCGCAACCATATCTCGGAGATGTATGGACCGATTCTGCAGGTTCATAAATTTGCACAAAGACAATACATTATGGTATACAGTACATATGCTCATCATTTTGTTTTGTGATGGGATCAAAGATGGCCGACATGCGGTCATTTTAGTTTAAAAAAACCCGATGTTGAACAGATGAACACGTCCTCGGCCATTTCTCGCACACGCATTCACCAATGTTGTTCAGACTTGGCACAGAGATAATGAATGATGGCTTACATAAGCACGTCATTTTGTTTTGAGATCAGAAGCAATATGGCCAACTGGCGGCCATTTTGTTACTTACGTGTCCCCAATCATTTATTGAACATGCATGGTCCGATTTTGTTCAGGTTTGGCACAAGCATATTACATGACTGCATACACATGCACCTCACTTTATTTTGCAATCTGAACAAAGAAGGCCGATTCGTCGACTGGCGGCCAATTTAATTGTAAAAAAAAGACGATATGGAGCATGTCCTCAGCCATTTCACGGACATGCATTTATCGATCTTGTTCAAACGTGGCACTCAGATAATGAATGATGGTTAATATATGTACGTCTTTTCTTTTCAAGACCAGATCTAAGATGGCCGACTGGTGGCCATTTTATTAATTAAATGTCTCCCCAACCATTTCTTGAGCATGCATGGTCCAATTTTGTTCAAGATTGGCAGAAAGACAACACATGAGAGTATACATATGCAGAAGATTTTGTTTTGGAATCTGACCAAAAATGTCTGACTGGCGGCCTTTAACTCTGCACAGCAAAATTACCGAAACCACAGGGGCTATGACATTTAAGTCTTTTTCTTCTTGTTTTTTTTTCTGCCATACAAATATCACAAACAACTTTGATTCCGATGAAGAAGGACAATCAATTTAGTTGTACACAAATGCATACAAGGCAAATCACCCATTCTATCATGTACTACAGCTGCCCCTTCCCTCCCCAATTGTCATATCTCCTCACAAACTTCTTTCCTACTCCCAAACGTCCCTACCCTACTTTTTTTTTGTTTTAATTTTCTCACTTTAGCCACCCCTTATGCCCACCCCAACCCCTGGTGCACACATAATAAATAGGTGGTCCCGAAGGAATTGCCTCCGACAACTGAGCCTTGGACAGGGTTTGGTGAAAGTTAGCATCATGTATCAAAGGTAGGTCTATGAGCCTGTAGAGCATCATTGCAGGCCGGGAGATAAACCGACATTCATACCTGATGCGTGACTGTCTATGTGTAACTGTCCATGCACATCACCCTGAAGACAATGCCAAATGTATATAATCAGTACCTTGGTATGTCTTTAAAACTCCAGCCAAATGGATTCTGTCTCAAACACTTGGAAAAAGTGTACATCTATTAATCAAACTGAACCTTGGCACAGACTGCCCTGCAGGTTGTTTAATGTCTTCCAACATATTTCATTTTCCTCAAATGTGCTGCTGTTTTCCTTGTCAATGGAACACGAAGATAGCAAACATAGCGTGCGCTTTACATGTGGCAGGTAACCTAACATCTTGATTGATGCTTGGAGTAACATGAGACGTTTTCCATAACACCTCCTTGTTCGGCATAGGTTGATTCAGTTAGCGTTAGGGTTACTTAGGGTTAGGGTTTGAAGTTGACAGATTTTTTTTTAAAGTGTGGAAGATCACTGGCAAATCCTCCAGAAAGCCATCCTTACTTCTTGAGAGGAAACCATTGGATATACTACCAGGACATAACTCCTGATTTGATGGAAATGACAAAGAAATGCAGCACCTTATCAATTGGAAAATAAAGGCCTTCCAGTCTTTCTTTTTTTGTATACATATTCGAGGCTCCTGCTAGCAATAGTACACTGAATGGATGAGGATGCAACAGAACAAAAGGAACATTAGAAAGAGGGAAAACCAACAGCAGAGCTGAAGGCCATGACAGGGGGAGGCGGACAAACAATGGGTGTGGGCAAAGATCTGGGGGGCAGGAAAGGATGCATGGGATGGACAAAATGGATACAGAAGGAAAATTTCAGGAGGGAAAGCTGGAAATTTAGAAGGAGAAATTGGTGGGAGGGTATATACAGTGCATTCAGAAAGTATTCAGACCCCTTCACTTTTTTCACATTTTGTTATGTTGCAGCCTTATGCTGAAACCGTTCAAATTCATTTTTCCCTCATCAATCTACACTCAATACCCCATAATGACAAAGAGAAAACAGGATTTTAGAAAGTTTTGCAAATTTATTAAAAAGAAAAAACTGAAATATCTCATTTACATAAGTATTCAGACCCTTTGCTATGACACTTGAAATTTAGCTCAGGTGCCTCCCATTTCTCTTGATCATCTTTGAGATGTTTCTACACCTTGATTGGAGTCCACCTGTGGTAAATTCAATTGATTGGACATGATTTGGAAAGGCACACACCTGTCTCTATAAGGTCTCACAGCTGACAATGCATATCAGAGCAAAAACCAAGCCGTGAGATCGAAGGAACTGCCTGCAGAGCTCAGAGACAGGATTGTGTCGAGGCACAGATCTGGGGAAGCCTACAAAAAATTTCTGCTGCATTGAAAGTTCCCAAGAGCACAGTGGCCTCCATAATTCTTAAATGGAAGAAGTTTGGAACAACCAGGTCTCTTCCTAGAGCTGGCCGCCCGGTCAAACTGAGCAATCGGGGGAGAAGGGCCTTGGTAAGAAAGGTGACTAAGAACCCGATGGTCACTCTAGCTGAGCTCCAGAGATCCTGTGTGGAGATGGGAGAAACTTCCAGAAGGACAACCATCACTGCAACCCTCCACCGATCTGGGCTTTATGGCAGAGTGGTCAGACGGAAGCCTCTCCTCAGTGAAAGACACATGGAAGCCCACATAATCTTGTTTCTCACAGTCTGAGAGTCCTTTAGGTGCTTTTTTGAAAATTCCAAGCGGGCTTTCAAGTGTTTTCATGTTTTTCAAACAGAGAAAAATATCATGAGATGGGAGATAAGATAGCTTGTTAAACGCATGGAGAAACACAGCTGTATGAGTGGGGTTCAGGGGATGGGGGAGGGCTGAGGGGAGGTTGGTGGAACAGGTGCAGAGCAGACAAACACCTCAGAAAAATAATCCTTTTGAAGAAGAAGAAGAAGAGGAGACATATCATGGTGGAGAAGAAGAACACATGTTGCATTTATTATGGAGAAACAAGGGTAGAAATGCATTCCTAAAATGATTTTTATGATGTAGCCCATCGGGCAAAGCCGTCTAGAACAGTGTTTGTTCGTCTGTATGTACGTATGTATGTATGTATGTATGTATGTATGTTTGTATGTATGTATGTATGTATGTATGTATGTTTGTACAGTCACGTGAAAAAGTAAGTACACCCCATGTAAAGTTTTCACTTTTTCAACATATTTCAACATAAAGCTATTTGATATTCATTTCAACAATATTGATAGATAAAGGTGATATAATATTACAAATATCATGAAACATTTACATTTTGGAGTCCATTGTATAATTTAAATAAACATAAATGCAAATTTCGCATGTGGAAAAAGTAAGTACACCCCAACATTTATCACTACTTCAAATACCTAAAATTAGAATCAGGCGAACCAGCTCAGGTGCAAATAATTAGAACATCGTTAGAGAAGATCTTGGAGGAACCTGTCTTATTTAAACCTCCGACATTTCGTTTGGTTTGCTCTTTGTTGTTGAAGTGTGCGGCGTCACCATGCCTAGATCAAAAGAGCTCTCTGAGGCCTTCAGAAAGAAGGTTATAGATGCCTACGAGTCTGGGAAGGGATTTAAAAAGATCTCCAAACAATTTGAAATCAATCATTCGACTGTTCGGAAGATCATCAATAAGTGGAGAAAATTCCAAACAACTGCCAACTTGTTCAGGCCAGGCCGCCCCAGCAAGTTCAGCCCGAGAGCAGACCGCAAGATGCTGAAAGAAGTCTCTGAGAACCCCAGAATGTCATCACGGGACCTACAGGTAGCTCTTGCCACTGTTGATGTCAAAGTGCACGAGTCTACCATTAGAAAGAGGCTGCACAAATTTGATCTACATGGGAGGTGTGCCAGGAGGAAACCTTTGCTGTCCAGAAAGAACATCAGGACAAGACTAATGTTTGCCAATGAACACCTAGGCAAAGACCAGCACTTCTGAAACAATGTGCTCTGGACAGATGAGTCAAGGGTAGAGCTATTTGGCCACATTACCAGAAGACATGTTAGGCGAAAACCAAAGACAGAATTTGACCACAGGAACCTGATACCAACTGTAAAGCATGGTGGTAGAAATATTATGGTTTGGGGCAGCTTTGCTGCATCAGGGCCTGGGCAGCTCACCATCATAGAATCCACTATGAATTTTTCATTGTACCAGAGGGTGCTTGAGGATAATGTGAGGCCATCTGTCGGATCGTTGAAGCTCAACCGAAGGTGGACCTCGCAACATGACAATGACCCTAAACATACCAGTAAATCCACCAAGGAATGGCTGAAAAGAAAGAAATGGAGGGTTCTGGAATGGCCAAGTCAAAGCCCGGATCTAAATCCCATCGAGATGTTGTGGGGGGATTTGAAACGAGCTGTGCATGCAAGAACCCCTCAAACATCCCACAGCTGAAAGAATTCTGCATGGAGGAGTGGGCAAAAATTTCTCCCAGTCGATGTCAGAGACTGGTAGACAGTTATAAGAAACGCCTACTTGAGGTTGTTTCTGCCAAAGGGGGCAATGGCACCTATTAGAGCCAAGGGTGTACTTACTTTTTCCACACGCGAAATTTGCATTTATGTTTATTTAAATTATACAATGGACTACAAAATGTAAATGTTTCAAGATGTTTGTTATATTATATCACCTTTATCTATCAATATTGTTGAAATGAAGATCAAATAGCTGTATGTTGAAATATGTTGAAAAAGTCAAAACTTTACATGGGGTGTACTTTTTCACGTGACTGTATGTCCCCTCAAATGTATACAAATCAGAGCTGAGAATCTGGTCACATGACAGGGTGATGTGATTGCGTCTGATGTCATTACAGCAGTACGGCGGCTGACTCTCCACACGCCTCCATTTTGATTTATACAGGTATGCCGTTCATGCTGAACATATCGTCGAACCTGTCATATATCACAATCGCCATGATCTACCTTGACGTTTTTCATTCAGTGTGAAACACAAACAAACCAATTGTTAAAATGACCATCAAATATCGAAAGCATCGACGTTATGTCTCTTCCAACAATACGGTACGTATAGGCCTTATGGTTACTCTTTGGACCGCTTCGGACACATTAAGGCCAGGTTTCTTAATACAGTGGTGTATCGTTTCAGTAGTATCATTTTCGTAATAATAATAATATAGTAAATATAACCATAACACTTTAATTCCAATGTCATGAATATAGAGTTGTTGAATTGAAGCAGTGTATGGTTCGTGAATCAGTGATGAGCGATGTTCGGCACTAATATTAATAATGGGAGAAATAAGGAATTCGCCTTGGTTTTTGAAATGATATCATTTTCGAAATATAACGTTAATATTGAAGGAGCTGGGGCTCCCACGTCGATCGGAAGAATGGACGCGACAAAAAGCTGGAATTCATCCGAGTTGCTTTAATCAAACCAAACACTCAGGCACTCTGAAAAGCCCGTTTATCGGGCAGCAATATATATACATATTATCCCGGAGCGTTTGCCCAGGAAAGGCGAGAGGGGGCGTGGCCCAGCGTGCTGGCTGCGGCCTGGCAAGTTGAGCGCGGGCCTGCCCGGGCGTCCTGGATGAGCCCGGCATGGTGATCGCTCCGCGTCCTTGATAGGTGCAAGGCGATTGTGAAAACCCAGCGGTAGCCGCTACACACGTCCCCCCAGAATCGACTTGCACCGGCAGGGTCAATTTGAGGGGGGTCCTGATGACCCGGCCGAAGCGACCCCTGGCGGGTCGTGGGAGGGGGTCCGGTGTGGTGGTGGGCGGTCGAGTGGGGGGCACCGTGGACGGGGGGCGGCCTCGCCGCGGCGGAAGGGCCACCCGTGGTGGGTGGTCGACGTCCACGTGCGCCGGCTTGAGGCGGTCCACCGCAATCCGGTCCGACCTGCCGCCGATGTCGATGACGAACGACTTGTCGTCCCGTCGCAGCACCCGGAAGGGTCCGTCGTACGGCGGCCAGAGTGGCCCCCGATGTGCGTCGTGACGCACAAAAACATACTCCGCTGTGCGAAGTGCTGGGGGGACGTAGGACTGGGGGTCACCGTGGTGGGATGTTGGCACGGGGGCCAACCGTCGGGCGGCCTCCTGGAGGTCCGAGCGCTGGTGAGCTGCGGACCAGGGACTGGTAGCGTCGGGCACGAATTCGCCCGGGACGCGTAGCGCCTGGCCATAGACAAGCTCGGCGGTGGATGCCTGGAGGTCCTCCTTGGGGGCCGTGCGGAGGCCCAAAAGGACCCACGGCAGCCGGTCGGCCCAACCGCCGTCTTGAAGGCCGGCCATGAGCGCGGCCTTCATGGAGCGGTGGAATCGCTCGCACAACCCGTTTGCTTGGGGGTGGTAGGCCGTAGTACGGTGGAGCTTGACCCCCAGGTTGTGGGCGACCGCGCCCCACAGCTCGGAGGTGAACTGTGGTCCGCGGTCTGACGAGATGTCCGCCGGTGCGCCGAAGCGGGCGACCCAGGTGGCGATGAAAGCCTGCGCCACGTCGGCGGTGGTGGTGGAGACGAGGAGAACGGCCTCCGGCCACCTGGTGGTCCTGTCCACCATGGTGAGCAGGTGTGTGAACCCCCGTGATGGGGGGAGGGGGCCCACCAGATCCACGTTGACGTGGTCGAAACGTCGTTCGGGCACGGTGAAAGGTGCCAGCGGGGCCTGGGTGTGTCGGTGGACCTTGGCCCATTGGCAGGCCGTGCAGGTGCTGGTCCAATCGCGGACGTCCCGACGAAGGCCGTGCCAGACGAATCGTGCCGACACCAGCTTCTGGGAAGCTTTTCGGCCCGGGTGGGAAAGGCCGTGGAGGGAGGCGAAGATGCGGCGTTGCCAGGTGACGGGCACGATGGGGCGAGGCTGGCCTTGGGAGACGTCGCAGGGCAGGACAGTGTCCGCGAAGGGGATGTCGGCCAGGCGGAGGCCCGTGTCCGCCGCCCGGAGGGCTTGCACCGTGGTGTCGGTGGTTTGGTCCGCCGCCATAAGCGCAAAGTCCACGCCCAGGTGGACCACGTTCGCGCTGGCCCGGGAAAGACAGTCGGCCACGGCGTTGTTTTTGCCGGCGACGTGCCGGATGTCCGTGGTAAACTCCGACACGGCGGAGAGGTGGCGCTGTTGGCGGGCCGACCACGGCTCCGTGACCTTGGCCATGGCGTAAACCAACGGCTTGTGGTCGACGAACGCCGTGAAAGGTCGGCCCTCCAGGAGGTGGCGGAAATGGCGGACGGCCAGGTGTAGACCGAGGAGCTCCCGGTCAAACGTGCTGTATTTGAGCTCGTTCGGCCGGAGCTGCCGGCTGAAAAAAGCGAGTGGCTGCCAAACCCCGTTCACCCATTGCTCATGTACGGCGCCCACCGCGTAGTCGGAGGCATCCGTGGTGAGGGCGATGGGAGCGTTGAGCACCGGGTGAGCGAGCAGTGTTGCATCGGCGAGGGCCCGCTTTGAGCTTTGGAAGGCCGCATCCATTGCTGCGGACCAGGCGATGTCGTGCTTGGCCGGCTTGCCCCGGAGGGCTTCGTAGAGGGGCCGCATGAGTTGAGCAGCGCGGGGCACGGAGCGGTGATAAAAATTCACCATTCCCAGGAATTCCTGCAGGGCCTTTATGGTGCGGGGACGCGGGAACGTGGTGATGGCCTCAACCTTGGTTGGCAGCGGCACGGCCCCGTTCTTGGTGATGTGGTGGCCCAAAAAATCAACGGCCGTCGTGCCGAAGTGGCATTTGGCCGGGTTGACGATGAGGCCGTGCTCGCTGAGGCGCCTGAACAGTGTTCGGAGGTGGAGGAGGTGCTCGGCCCGGGACGTGCTGGCGACGAGGATGTCGTCCAGGTAAACGAAAAGGAACGGCAGGTCACGCAGCACGCCGTCCATCAAGCGCTGGAACGCCTGAGCCGCGTTCTTGAGACCAAACGGCATCCGCAAGAATTCGAATAAGCCGAATGGCGTGATGACTGCCGTTTTAGGGACGTCGGCCGCCCTGACAGGTACCTGGTGATATCCCCGTATGAGATCAATTTTCGAAAAAATGACCCGTCCCGCCAGACGGGCGGAGAAGTCTTGGATATGCGGGATCGGGTACCTGTCGGGGGTGGTAGCGTCATTGAGACGGCGGTAGTCGCCACACGGGCGCCATCCACCCCCCGGCTTTGGCACGATGTGCAGTGGCGAGGCCCACGCGCTATCGGAGCGCCGCACGATGCCGAGGTGCTCCAACGCGTCGAATTCGGCCTTCGCCACGGCGAGCTTGGCTGGGTCGAGGCGGCGGGCCCTGGCGTAGACCGGCGGGCCCGTGGTTGGTATGTGGTGCTTGATCCCATGCCGTACTGCGACGGCCGAAAACGTCGGCCGCGTGAGGGCCGGGAACTCCGTGAGCAGGCGAGCAAACTCGTTCGCCGCCGGGACGGCGCATGCCAGCTCGGTCGGCGCGGAGCTGCTCAATGTGCATACCAGGGAGCTGAAGGTTTCGGCGTTGATTAAACGACGCCGTTGGACGTCCACCAGCAGTCCGTGTGCACAGAGGAAGTCGGCGCCTAGCAGAGCCATGGGCACGTTTGCGGTTACAAACGTCCAAGCAAAGCGTTGGCCGCCGAAGCAGAGGGTGACGTTGCGCGGGCCGAAGGTGCGGATGGTCGATCCGTTGGCCGCAACCAAGGAGGGGCCGCAAACCGCGGATTGCCTGTCCTGGTCAGAGGCGGGTATGACGCTCAGTTGGGCGCCGGTGTCGCACAGGAAGCGCCGTCCGGACGCTTTATCCGTGATGAACAGTAAGTTGCCCGTGTGGCCGGCGCTCATGGCTGGTAATGAACGCCGGCCCGGCCGTTTCCCGGCCTGCCGAAGGTGCACGGGGGTCGGCATGTCCGGGCCTTCTGTCCGAACCTGGCATGATAGTAACACCACGCTTGGTCAGGTGGAGGCCCCGGTCGTCGTGCTGGAGGTGGTCGGCTCGGTGTAGCGGCCGCCAATTGCGTCGGCAGTTCGGTCGTCGACCGTGCCGGGTGCTCGGGCGCCATGGGTGTTGCGTCGGACGGCGGTGGGTCCCATGTCACCGCTGCGATGCGCTGTCCTGTGGCGGAGATCTTGTCGGCTTCTCTGGCAAGGGCCCGGGGATCTGTGATCGTCGTGCTTGCCAGGGCGAGGCGTACCGGGTTAGGCAGCTGACGGAGGAACAGCTCCCGGAACAGGAATGCCGGAGAGTGCTCGCCGAGCAGTGAAAGCATGTAGTCCATTCGCTCGGAAGGGCGCGTGTCGCCGAGCTCGGGCAGGTCGAGCAGGCGCCGTGCGCGTTCCGTCGATGGGAGGGCGAAAGCGTCGAGGAGAAGCTTCTTAATCGCGCCGTATTTGTCAGCGGCTGGCGGGCTCTCGAGGAGGCTCAGGGCGCGGGCCGCGGTGGCCGAACCGAGCGCTGCTACCACATGGTGGAAGTGGGTGTCGTCGGCCGTGATGCCTCGCAGGGCGAACAGGGAATCCGCCTGTGCGAACCAAACCGCCGCGTGAGCCTCCCAGAAGGTAGGCAGTTTAAGGGCGACTGCCGTGTCCATCACGTCGAGGTCACCAATGAAGGAGCTGGGGCTCCCACGTCGATCGGAAGAATGGACGCGACAAAAAGCTGGAATTCATCCGAGTTGCTTTAATCAAACCAAACACTCAGGCACTCTGAAAAGCCCGTTTATCGGGCAGCAATATATATACATATTATCCCGGAGCGTTTGCCCAGGAAAGGCGAGAGGGGGCGTGGCCCAGCGTGCTGGCTGCGGCCTGGCAAGTTGAGGGCGAGCCTGCCCGGGCATGCCCGGGCATGCCCGGGCGTCCCGACCGAGGCCTGGCAAGTTGAGCGCGGGCCTGCCCGGGCGTCCTGGACGAGCCCGGCATGGTGATCGCTCCGCGTCCTTGATAGGTGCAAGGCGATTGTGAAAACCCAGCGGTAGCCGCTACAATATCATAGTAAATCTAATCGTAACACTAATCCCTTCATACTGGCTGCAAATGTACTGGAAGTTAAAATATATCATGTTCTACATATTAAAGTAGCGGCAGTTTTATGTCTGTTACGTCATTACGTCTATGATGTCATTACGACGGCTAACTCCACCTACCGACATTTTAATTTACTAGTACACCCGCTCACTACGGGAGCTGCAGGAAGGGTCATTCGTCTTTGGGGTATATAGATTACAGTCGATCTATGGTCGGGTCTCAAGAACAATGGGTGTGTGTTCATTTACCAAGTTTCTTGTGGAGAGATCGCCAAGTGGTTTAATTATTCGAGCAAGCACGCCATTCAAAACCATTAAGGAACGCCTGGCTTGGCAAGCATGAGCTAGCTGCTTGGTAAATGAGCACACCTCCAACCCTTATGGGGTATATAGATTACAGTAGATCTTCCCTCAGTCCTGTAAGTAAAACGTACCTCATGGATGTCGGGATTCCTCCAAATTTCTTTGTTTAATGTTATAAACAGCATTATTGATTGTTTAAAAAGCTAATCATGCGTGTTTGTGGTTTATAATATTGTACAAGCCCGGCTACGCCGCTGTTAGACTTTTGGTCTTGTTTTAAGAACAAACATTTGTTGTTAATGTCGACTCAGTGTGTTGAAAAGATGGGAGGAGGTAGAACCAGACAGAAGGAAATGGAAATTCAGGTAGAAATGAGGAACGTTATGTAGTGAATATATATTTTAAAAAATGTTTTGTTTTAATTTTTTGAAGTGAGGAGAGGAAATAGGATAGTGTTGAGGAAATAGAAGCAAAATACCCAGGAATATATCCAGGATAAAAGGAAGATAGCAAGATAATCTCTATCCGAGGGAAGGCCATTCAGGCCTTGACAATACAAAATCGTAATGAATAGCACAAAACAACGAACGAATTGGCATGAAATATTGCATGGGATAAAAGAGAAACACTGAAACGAATGGAAAAACATAAAACACAATACGGTATTAGCACCTTATCTAGTACCTTATCTATCTAGTACCTTATCTAGTACCTCATCACAAGCACGGCACATCTAATTTCAGAAAGAGGAATAAAAGGCAGCTAAAACAGACGTGCAGACTAACCGGTGCTTCCATTTTGCATATCAGGTGCTATGAATTTGGTGTGATCTCAAAGTAGTTCGAGAATTAACAAGGACTTGGAGATTTATCACAACCAAGAAACAACTTCTTTACCCCTCTCCTCCTCCCTCCCCAAAGGTCCTGTGGGGTTGAGAACAAAGAAAACATTCCCATGTGTTATTAGGTTTAAAACCCACGTATACCACAAACTCATATGAGCCGAGAAACCATGAGACCAGTCCAAATGTTTGCCAATGGCGGAACCGTAAGCATCCAAATTCAGTAAAATCGCAGATTATTTTCAGATCTGCTTTAACGCTGGCCATTGAAACTAGCCCTTATGAAGGGATTACAGTAAAACTACCCGCAAATCCCTCTCAAATCCCCCATTCATTCCTAGCTGATCCCAACCTAAAACCCCTCGCGTTCAAAACGCCAATGGGACCTCTGTTTTCTGACACTCGTTTTCCTCTCAGTAACATGCCTGAATGAGGCAAGAGCTGAAAGAAATGCCGGCACAATCCCCACAACATGGGCACATCAGCACATGCTGACAGGTAAATACTTGGTCTAATGGCTGGCTATGTGAAAAACATTTTGTGGTTGGATATTGTTGTTCGGACGGTAAAGTCAAGTTCTCCGAGCACGTGCTTCGCTTGTATCGTTATTGTGGACTAAGAAAGAAAGTGTTACGGCGGATGACCATTATGTTGGCGTCACTGATACCCATTCTATATTGTCTCAAACTGCATTTGGAAGGATATTTGTATAAGGTGGGGCAAGATGCTCCTAATATATTGTTGCGGATATGGCATTTTGGCCTCCATATCCGCTTGTAAATATTCCCCTATTTCCCCAATACTCCCCAACTATCCCCAATCCCCCATTCCCTAGTCCCATTGCCTGTAAATAACACTCTGTAGAACCGACCTTCCCCTTTTTCCCCCATTAAATGTCGTGCCCAGGTCCACCGCATCTCACGTAGACAACTTTCGGACATCTTGCTAGTTATTCTTAGTCTATGTCAGTTAACGACTCGTTTCCATTAATTCTGACTCTTCGTTGCACCAGAATGTGATTGTATGGCACCAGTAGTGAGTTTAGGACCTCCCCTTACCTCCTCCCATCTTCCCCATGAAACAACAACAACTACAACAACAACTACAACAACAACTACAACAACAACTACAACAACAACTACAACAACAGAGGGGCGCGGCGTGCGGGGAGTGTGCGTCCTCACACCGGCGTGGTTAGCCGCCATTGCCCATGCGCTCCACGGGGTTACCACGAAGGGGCTGGCTGTCAGCTCCTCGTCAGGGGCGGAGCCAGTAACCCCCCCCCCCCCCCCCCGCACCCAATAAGAAGGGCGGACCGATTCCATCTGGGGCGGAGCTAACTAGCTGAGGGCGTGTCACTCCCCGCCGGATATACGCGGCGACTTACCGGACGTGACGTCAGATGCGCCTGAACTACGGAGAGCAGAGGACGCCACCCCCAGCGCGACGATACCTCCCCGCATCTTTGGACCGGACCGGACCGGGTCGATTCTGCCCTGAGCCCAGGTGCACCTGGAGCCATCGATTCTGCCTTTCCTTGCCATCAATCCCCATGTGAGTCAGTTTTTGTCCCGTTTATCTGTCGTCTGTTGGGGTTAATATAAGAGTGTGTCTAAGTGCCTATCTTCCTATGCTGTCCCTCTCATTCCTGTAATCTGACCTTCCGCCCTAATATAACCTCCTCCGGAGGTCTTGAGAACTGAACCCTTGGTGTCGTGTCATTTTAATCCAGCCGTTGTGTCCTTTTCCTTCATTGATCTAGCGTAGCGCGACTAGTCAACGTTCGAGCATAATCGGGTAAACGTGCAGGCGCGGTCATACCAAACCGCTCGGTGAACCAACATCCACCACCGCGTCTGTAACAATTGGTGTCGAGGAGTGGAATTCGGACCCGGGACTAAATTTATTAGGCCCAAATTTTGGAACACCAATTGTACCACTAGGGTAACAATTGGTGTTGGGGAGGTAGAATTCGACCCGGAGCGCGTTTCCCGCTCGAAATTATAACGGCGAAATTTGAATTTGTTTTACGAAAATAAAAACCCGAATTTTGAAGGTCGCGCTATGGCGGATCAAGACAGCTGGGGTCCGGTAGAGGAGAGTGAGGCAGGGTCGGTCCAGGACCAAATTGAGGGACGCGAGGAGAGCGAAGCAGCGAGGGTAGCAGACACGCGAAATAGCGCCTCGCACATGGCCACGGCGCCCACGCCCGCGACCGTAGTAGCGCCGCTGGTAAATTTGGACCTTTTTTATACAAATGAAGGCCCTTATGGCCCAGAATAGCGAGCAAATGAGGGAGGAAATGAGGGCTCAGAGTGAGCGATTGGGAAACCAAATGGGGATAATGAGGGACGAAGCGAGGGGTACCGGTGAGGGGTTAGACAATAATTTTAAGGGTTTAGACAAGAAATTTGGGAAGTTAGACGACAAATTTGAGGGGTTAGACAACGGGATAAAAGAAGTGAAAAATGGGTTAGAGGGGTTAGAAAACAGGATGGAAGGCAAATTGAGGGACATGAGGGACCAAGCGGAAAGGGAAGTTAACCAAATGGGGCAGCAGATAGAGGGGGTCAGAATGGGGGTAGAAACCAAACTGGATGCTCATAGGGAGGAAATGGAGCAGATGAGGGTGGCATCTGGGCAGGAGATGCAAGTGATGGGAGAGGAGATCAGAAGAGGTGTGAGTGAGGAGGTCGGAGGAGTGCGCGAGGAGGTGAGGCACTGTAAGGAGCACATGGAGAAGGAGGTGAGAAAGGGGACTGTAAAGTTACAAGGGGGCATAGAGGACCTGACGCAGGAGGTGGAGCAGCTGACGGTGGGACAGACGGAGTTAACGGAGCAGGTTCAAAGGAACACTGCGGTATTAGGAGGATTAAAAGCGACACAGAAAGAACTAAAAGATGACTTGATAGCGACGAAGAGGGAATGTCAGATGGTACGTGAGGGACTGACAACGAGGTTGGACGAGGTGATAGAGGTAATGGAGACGACGGACCGGCAGGTGAGGACGCACATGGACACGGTCAAGGTAGCCTTGGAGGATGAGCTTGAGGAGACGTACCGGGGAATAAAAGAGGTGAAGCAGAAATTAGAAGAAGTGGAAGAAGGGGTGAGCGAAATTAAGAAGCGACGGAGAGGGGATAAGAAAGAGATAAAGGAGGAAGTAAAAGAATTGGTCCAAAGTCTGTGTTCGGATCGTGATGATGTGCTCATTAACCGGATGAGGGATTCGCAGGTGATGGAGGAGAAGCGAAGAGAAAGAGGACCCGGTGTAAGTGGTGACCAATATGGTCGTGCGTATGATGCGCCAGGGGATTTAAGAAGCTTGGGGGTCGAGATGGACCCGGGTGTTCGTGAGAGGCCGTGGGTGAAGTGTGCGACAGGTCTGGTGTGCGAAAAAGGAGGTGTGCGAGAAAGTCCGACTCTGGGGTGTGTGAGGAAAAAGTGCGTGCCAAGGAGTGGGGGTGCTGGCGAGAGTGAGTCGGTCGTAGCGCGTGTGCGAGGGAGCACATGGAAGCGCGGTGTGGTAAGTGTTACAGAGGGTGTGACGGGAGAGTGTGCGCAAGAGTGTGCGCGAGAAAGGTGTGTGACGGACAGGTGCATGGGGAAAGAGTGCGCTGTCAAAGGCAAGGAAGAATGCACGCCGGTGGTGAGTGTTACAGAGGGTGTGACGCAAGAGTGTGCGCGAGAGAGGTGTGTAACGGACGGGTGCATGAGGAAAGAGTGCGCTGTCGGGAGTAAGGGTGAGTGCGCTGTCAAGAATGGAGGTGAGAGTAGTGAGAGTGACAAGGAGAGTGAGTTGGTTGTGACAGGTGAGCGAGGATGTACACCTGGGATGGAAGGATGCACACCTGGAATGGTAGAGCGTGAGTGGGAATGCACGCTGGAGTTGGTGGTGAGGCACGTGGTTGGGTGTGCGAATGAGAGCACACCTGTGATTGTCACAGAGGAGGTGACAGAGGAGGGGGCGCGAAGAGGTGTGTTGGTGAGGTGTGCGACCAACGAATGTGTGCCAAAGTGTTCGGTGGTCAGGTGTGTGACCAAGGCTGTGAGTGGAATGAGGGTACCTGGGTGTGTAAGGAAAGGTACGAGGAGCATGGGCACGGCTGGATGTGTGAGCAAGGAACGGGCTGCGGGGTGTAAGCATCCAGGTGAAGCATCGACGGTGACCGGGTTAAAGGTTAGAACGACTTTTAGCCGAAGCGGGCCCTCGGTGCGTGCCGGGCTTCGCTTGCCGCGAGAACCAGCGGGGATCCGAGCCACGGCGGGTTCGAAAGGACCGCCGTGCGCGATCCACGCTGGGCCTCGCTTTGAACGGCCGCGTCTGTGCTCCAATAGGCGGAGCGGGCGGCTGGATAGGAAGGGTCGTCATGGCGACCACTTTCTGTTGAGGCATTCCGGCAGGTCGAGATCGAGCCATGGGATGGCTCCGTGCCGAGATGGTGCGTGGGATCTCGGCCCGGGTAAACCTCCTTCCCTGCACCGAATGCGGGACGTATCCAGCCGCTGGCACCAAACAACCCACATTCGTTGCTCGGCTTTACGAAGCCGGGCTTTGGACAGGAATTGGCGCACCGAGAGGCATTAGTGAGTAGACTGGGTGATGAGGTTAGTGTTTTGGACCCAAAATTAGAGAAAAACAAAATTTGATGATTGGCAAAGGATTGGCAGTAGTGATTGGCAGATGATGGGTAGTGATTGGCAAATTTTTGATTTGTTGAAATTTGATGTGCAAAATTGGTAGTGGGAGATGCCCGATGTGGTGGGATGGCAACTCTGTCATCCCTCACAAAAAGTGGGGCAAAGGAGCAATAGTTTATGGGGTGTATGGCAGTGAAAACTAGCCCGGGTGGGTTAGGTTATATTGTGTGTAGGGATCTAGAAGAGATTGACATTAGGTGACGTTAAGATTAGTTAGTGACTGATACCTGTAGTGGGGACGCAGGTAGATTAGTATGGATGATAATGACGAGGGAGCGCAATAGTTTAAAGGGACGACTGGGAAGCGCAAGTTTCAGAAGGGAGTAGTTAGCTGGCATGATGCCGTGTGTGTGAGAATTGAACAGGTGTGATTGCACAGGTGTGCAACTGGACAGGTGTGTGGAGCAGTGTATGAGTAGTGAGTGTTGTGGATCAGCGCGAATGCGCTTGGGGAGAGAAGGGTGCAGGTGGCACCAGGTGTGAGAGCACAGGTGTGCAGGTACAGGTGTGTGGAGAGAGTTGGAGTAAGTGGTACGGAGTGGTGTGCATGGTGCGAAGGTGTGAATGGGGGAAGAGTGGACCCCTTTCACGAATACCCGGGGCGGGTAGTGTAAGTGTTAGGTAGAGGGTATAGGTAAATTGTGGTTGGATATTGGCATCTGTGGTGCGGGTTGCAGAATGGTATTGTGGATGGGTGCATTAGTGTTGTGGAAATGGCTGGGCGTGTAGCCTGTTAGTGTGTGTAGTTGGTTGGGCACTCCACCACTGTGAGGATGTCGGCCAGGTGAGGCCGCAGGTGGGCTCTGGGAGCCGGTAGAGTTGTGGATGGGGCCCGAGGATCCGGAGGACGGACCCGGGTAGCCCAGTGCCAGAGAGGGCACCGGGTGGGGAGAGCGCCAGAGGGCCTTCCCCAGGTAGTTAGGTTAGGGTAAGGAGCAGGTAAGCTCGGAGGCAACTGCAGTGGTGGAGGTGTGCAGGTGGGTAGACCCACTGGGAGAGGTACACGCCACAGCCCAGAAATTGTGCGAGGGCACCGGGAGATGAATCGGGGGAGTGAGACCCCAAATTGAAAAGCACCACAGTTTGGCCAATGGGAATTGGTTTTTAGAACCCATAGTGTAAGAGGGCCAATGGTTTGGCCGGAGAAAGACCCCGGGTAGTGTAAAGTTGTTAAAGTCATTTAGGAAATAGTTAGGATTGATGAACCTGTCGCACCATACGCAGCCACTTACCTGAGGTGATGATGATGACTCCACACCTGTGTTTTCTTTGTTCTGTTGCAGGAAGTAAGGATTGCTGTGAGGATTTGTGAGACGCATCACGACGTGGATGAGACATTGGGGTGATTCCATCTCTCCCTCCTTAGGAGGGACTGATGATGAATTGGTAATGGCAAATTTTGATGTTCAGTTGGAGATGGCAAATTTTGATGAGAGTTGAAAATGGCAAATTTGATTGGTTAGGAGGGAGAGAAGACGAATTTGGTATATGGGAGGAACGGGGAAGACAGTAGGGATGTTTGTTGATTTGTAAAGTAGATGTTTATGGGTAGTGTTGTGTTTTGTGGATACAGTAAGGGGTAAGGGAGGGGCCATGTAGGTTACCTGGTGGGGGGGGGGGGGGGGGCGTACGATAGGAACGTACCTGTCTCACCTGGTTCCCATGTGCCCCCAGTGTGCATCATCTTGTATTGCGTGCACTTTTGCACCCTTACCACCTTACTCACTTGTCTGCTTCTTTTGTCTCCCACCTCCGAGGATCTGGCTTTGGGGTAGAGAGAGAGGTGAGAGAGAGGTGCTGGCTACGCAGTTGTGGGCCTGCACTTTCGCTGCTTGCTGCCTGGATCGATACACCATATGGACCGCAATGTTTGTGGCCGCCCACAATGGACCGCAGTTCTTTTGCGGCCAAGCACCACCCATGGATGGACCTATGGGTCAACGTGGCACCTATGCCATACAAGGTGAACCACTAACAGTTGGCCCCCTGACGGCCACAATAAAGAAATGGACGCGGTTGGCGCCTTTCTTTATTTTTCTAAGGAAGTACGAAGGCCAAGTGCACCACACGAAGGCAAGACCAGCGGCAGAACATCGGCCGGCTGCGACACCACACCATGATCACTAAACATTTTATTGGTGCACCGGATGGTGCTGACTGTGTGATGGGGTGGTGCTTTTGGTGCTGGGAAGGGGTGCTCTGCACATTATTAAAGGCCGTAAGGCCACAGAGCACTCGTGGGTTGGTGTATCGATGCTGGCATGCGTGCTCTCTCTATGCATAACATCTGCATGTGTCCCTCCAAAAACAGGTCCTGGATCGTAGTGTAAATAGCAGCGTAGTCGTGTAAATAATGCTCCCTACCGGCTGTATGTTTAGTTTGCGAATTCTTTCCGGATTCGGTTATCCTGTGGGTGTGTTTCTGTGAGGAGAAGGGTGCAACGTCGCAGGGGGACATATTTACTCATTTGTGAACATCTGTAAAACTGTCGCACTCAGGGTAGAGTTAATAGTAGAGGGAACTACATCTGAGTGCCACACTAAAATAGGTAAAAATTTATCGGGTCGGGACGCCCCGAGGGTAGAGAAGGGTGCAATGTTGCGGATATGGCATTTTGGCCTCCATATCCGCTTGTAAATATTCCCCTATTTCCCCAATACTCCCCAACTATCCCCAATCCCCCATTCCCTAGTCCCATTGCCTGTAAATAACACTCTGTAGAACCGACCTTCCCCTTTTTCCCCCATTAAATGTCGTGCCCAGGTCCACCGCATCTCACGTAGACAACTTTCGGACATCTTGCTAGTTATTCTTAGTCTATGTCAGTTAAGGACTCGTTTCCATTAATTCTGACTCTTCGTTGCACCAGAATGTGATTGTATGGCACCAGTAGTGAGTTTAGGACCTCCCCTTACCTCCTCCCATCTTCCCCATGAAACAACAACAACTACAACAACAACTACAACAACAACTACAACAACAACTACAACAACAACTACAACAACAGAGGGGCGCGGCGTGCGGGGAGTGTGCGTCCTCACACCGGCGTGGTTAGCCGCCATTGCCCATGCGCTCCACGGGGTTACCACGAAGGGGCTGGCTGTCAGCTCCTCGTCAGGGGCGGAGCCAGTAACCCCCCCCCCCCCGCACCCAATAAGAAGGGCGGACCGATTCCATCTGGGGCGGAGCTAACTAGCCGAGGGCGTGTCACTCCCCGCCGGATATACGCGGCGACTTACTGGACGTGACGTCAGATGCGCCTGAACTACGGAGAGCAGAGGACGCCACCCCCAGCGCGACGATACCTCCCCGCATCTTTGGACCGGACCGGACCGGGTCGATTCTGCCCTGAGCCCAGGTGCACCTGGAGCCATCGATTCTGCCTTTCCTTGCCATCAATCCCCGTGTGAGTCAGTTTTTGTCCCGTTTATCTGTCGTCTGTTGGAGTTAATATAAGAGTGTGTCTAAGTGCCTATCTTCCTATGCTGTCCCTCTCATTCCTGTAATCTGACCTTCCGCCCTAATATAACCTCCTCCGGAGGTCTTGAGAACTGAACCCTTGGTGTCGTGTCATTTTAATCCAGCCGTTGTGTCCTTTTCCTTCATTGATCTAGCGTAGCGCGACTAGTCAACGTTCGAGCATAATTGGGTAAACGTGCAGGCGCGGTCATACCAAACCGCTCGGTGAACCAACATCCACCACCGTGTCTGTAACAATATATTGTTCTGTGAAGTCGTGGCCGCTTTCTGGTGACATTCACGATCAGACTTCGTCAAACATGCTTATCCTGCACTAACTACCAAGGCACATATACAGTGTAGGCCTATATATATATATATATATAACACTACTGGCCAAAAGTTTTAGAACACCTCAATTTTTCCAGTTTTTGTTGAAATTTACGGGGTTTAATGTCCAGTGAATAACCTGAAATGGTACAAAGGTAAGTAGTAAACTGCTCGAGGTTAAAAAAAAAGTTTGGGTTAGCAAAAACGGGAAAATAATGTAAATTGCACAGCTATATTGTAAAAAAAAAAACCTTCTTCAGGGAACAAGTAATGGGTTAACAACTTACAGCTGTTCTGCACCAATGTAAGTAAATTAAGCCTTGAAAGTTGATGCAAACAATTCCTACAGGTGTCCCAACCTCTGCTGATTACTTGATTACAAACCCCCTGTCTGTATAAAAGCGGTATTGGAACAGACTGTTATTACACCCTCTAAAGCATTATTTGGACAATATTGCATTGCAGGAAGTAGTATATTGGAAACTGGAGGAAACTCTGACAGGAAGAGGTCTGGCAGACCCAAAGCCACAACAGAATCAGAAGACAAGGTTCTGCGAGTCAACAGCTTGCGTGATAGGCGGCTCACAGGACAACAGCTTCAAGCACAGCTTAACACTGGTCGAAGTAAGCAAGTCTCAGTTTCAACTGTGAAGAGAAGACTTCGTGCTGCAGGTTTGACAGGTCGAGTGGCAGTAAGAAAGCCATTGCTAAGATGGCAAAATAAGAAAAAGAGGCTTGCCTGGGCCATGAAGCACCACCAGTGGACTACTGAAGCCTGGAAGAAGGTCTTATTGACCGATGAATCAAAATTTGAACTCTTTGGTTCATCACGTAGGGTTTTTGTACGCCGTCAAGTAGGTGAAATGATGGTTCCTCAGTGTGTGACACCAACTGTCAATCATGGAGGAGGAAGCGTGATAGTCTGGGGCTCTTTTGCTGGATCCAGAGTCGACAACTTGCACAGAGTGACTGGCACCCAGAACGAAAAGGGCTACCACAGCATTCAATATCTTGCGTTTGAAAATTGTATGTAATATCTATAACTGTAAACTGTGAAATAAAAATCTCAATGAAAATGTATGTAAAAACAGTAAACGTGTCTGTAAGAAAACAAACAAACCTAAACTGATATCTAGCATCAGGTCGGTGATGCTTGCCTATAATCAAAAAGCTTGTATTTATTATACTATTCCACCCACTCACTACGGGAGCGGCAGGGCCATTGCTCTTTGGGGTAATTAGATTACAGTAGATATATGGTCGGGTTTCAAGAACAAAGGATGTGTGTTCATTTACCAATTTTTTCGTGGAGAGATCACCAAGTGGTTTAAGCATTCGAGCAAGCACTCCATTCAAAACCATTAAGGAACGGCTGGCTTGGCAAGCACTAGCTAGCTGCTTGGCAAAGGAGCACAACCTGGACTTCCTCCCTTTCAGTTTCATGTTAAACAGCAGGAGCGAGTTTCAAAAATTTGCTTCGAAAAACGCAACGGTAGGGGTGGGAAGGGTCATATTATTAACTCCATGGAGTTTGCTTGCATGGAGTCATTATTATTAACTCCATCACAATGGAGTTTGCCCACTCCTCCATGCAGAATTCTTTCAGCTGTGCGATGTTTGAGGGGTTTCTTGCATGCACAGCTCGTTTCAAATCCCCCTCACAACATCTCGATGGGATTTAGATCCGGGCTTTGACTTGGCCATTCCAGAACCCTCCATTTATTTCTTTTCAGCCATTCCTTGGTGGATTTACTGGTATGTTTAAGGTCATTGTCATGTTGCAAGGTGTACCTTTGGTTGAGCTTCAACTTTCCGACAGATCGCCTCACGTTATCCTCAAGCACCCTCTGGTAAAATGAAGAATTCATAGTGGATTCTATGATGGTGAACTGCCCAGGCCCTGATGCAGCAAAGCTGCCCCAAACCATAATATTTCCACCATCATGCTTTACAGTTGGTATCAGATTATTGTGGTTAAATGCTGTCTTTGGTTTTCGCCAAAAATGTCTTCTGGTACTGTGGCCAAATAGCTCTACCTTTGATTCATCTGTCCAGAGCACATTGTTCCAGAAGTGCTGGTCTTTGCCTCGGTGTTCATTGCCAAACTTTAGTCTTGCCCTGATGTTCTTTCTGGGCAGCAAAGGTTTCCTCCTGGCACACCTCCCATGTAGATCAAATTTGTGCACCCTCTTTCTAATTGTAGACTCGTGCACTTTGACATAAACAGTGGCAAGAGCTACCTGTAGGTCCCGTGATGACATTCTTGGGTTCTTAGAGACTTCTTTCAGCATCTTGCGGTCTGCTCTCGGGCTGAACTTGCTGGGGCGGGCTGGCCTGAACAAGTTGGCAGTTGTTTGGAATCTTCTCCACTTGTAAATGATCTTCCGGACAGTCGAATGATTGATTTCAAATTGTTTGGAGGTCTTTTTAAATCCCTTCCCAGACTTGTAGGCATCTTTAATCTTCTTTCTGAAGGCCTCAGAGAGCTCTTTTGATCTAGGCATGGTGACGCTGCACACTTCAACAACAAAGAGCAAACCAAACTAAATGTCTGAGGTTTAAATAAGACAGGTTCCTCCAAGATGCTCTCTAACGATGTTCTAATCATTTGCACCTGAGCTGGTGCACCTGATTCTAATTTAAGGTATTTGAAGTAGTGATAAATGTAGGGGTGTACTCACTTTTTTCACATGCGAAATTTGCATTTATGTTTATTTAAATTATACAATGGACTACAAAATGTAAATGTTTCATGATATTTGTTATATTATATCACCTTTATCTATCAATATTGTTGAAATTAAGATCAAATAGCTGTATGTTGAAAAATGTTGAAAAAGCCAAAACTTTACATGGGGTGTACTTACTTTTTCACGTGACTGTATATACACACACACATACCGAACATCTAGCACCTCTTAACTGAATGACCATGAACTCTTCTGCCACACCAGAACTTAGTGTGAGGATCCTGACCAAGAGGGGTGAGCTGTTGCAGATACACCCTGCCCAGGCACCCGATACACAGTTAATCATGAATATATATATATACGTATTCATGATTTTTATAAAGCTTCTGATGTATCGTCCTTCATTCTATTTGTTGATGATTACAGCCTTTTTTTCTTGATTTGTTGATGATTACGGTTTGAGAAAGGTTCACGTACGGGTTTGAAAGATGGTCAACAATGTTTCCAACTTCTTCTTCCTCATTCTGGCCCCTTTCTTGTATAATTTCTCAGATGGATGAGCTGCCTATGTTGTGTAGTTATAAGGTCAAATGCATTAAGCGTTATTTTGAGTGTCAGGGGCTAAGACTCTTTCTTGTGTGACACTCAATCTCCTGTAAATACGTGCCTTTCAACAGAGACCTGTTATTTCCAATACTGCTCAGTGTCTAATTTCCCCATTGCTTCGACATAGTATGGCATTAGTAGATGGGAGGTTGTACCACATTAATTTGCTTTGGTCAGACTCAGCGATCTCCTACTTACTGTTTCTCTCAACTGTACCTAATTGATAGATAAAGGTGGTGCGTTGAGAGCACCGTTCCCCATCTGGGATAACTAAATCAGTGTGATTGTGATTAAATATGAAGAAGATTCGATGGAATGGCCCTGAGAAAATAATATAACGGGTTGTAGAGTAAAGGAGGAGTTTTTTTTTCGTATCTCTCTTTTGTGAGCGGACGCTCGACAAAGGTATGACTGGGAATGAATTATTTGCTTGCTTATCGGTAATGAAATGCTGGTAAAATAAATGAATTATTATTATTATTATAATATTATTCTTTATCCTGTGCTTATAGAGTAAGTGGAGATCGATTTCAATAAAGCCTCATATCTGGGAAACGAGGTCTCGGCTTGATTTCATAACAGTGATTGTAATGAGAGATTTGGGCGCTGATACCCTACCAGGTTTAGTCACCTTAGACTGCGTCCGTGGTTGCTTAGGTTGGGAAATGGGTCCGAGAGAGGCTCAGCGTGACCTGGCCGGCTGGCATACCCATAACAATAGAATTCAAAATGGTACCTAGTGGTAGGTGCATCTAATCAGTGATTTTTAAAAGGTGGTGAAAGCTTTACCATGGTCATCAATAGTTGATGTATGGTATTCGATACGAGTCAGTTATATACTCTTAGGCAGGTATATCTCAATGTTGCTGAACGGTAATAATGAATGGACATACCAGGCAGAGCTAAAAGCATGCCCATAACTTCTATAAACAGCACACAGTCCACGTTAGTTTGCTTTCTCATATTCACACAATGCTTTATACCGCACGTCCATTTGAGTGTTCCTGTATTCCACCTTCTCATTCTTCCTGACAATCTTCATCCGGAGTTGTTCTCCTTGTTTGGAGAAACGTGCGTGTAACGAGATACAGAAATGGCACGAAATGGCACCCGGATTACAAGAGGGAAAATCCGAAACACCTGCACATCTCCTTCCCTGGAAAATTGGGCCTGAGAGTGAATTACCATAAATCCAGGCATTGTGGAATAAGTGGGAATTCAGCGAAACTGCTATAACGGCTCAAACAAATGGGTTAAAGCCTATACATTGGACAAAGATTTATTCTCACGAATACAGCATTAGAATTTGATCTCTTCCAAGTTGTACGAATTACAGGAGATTTTCCTTGTATAGAAATGAGAGATCTCGGTTTAAATCGGTGGGAATTGATTGCACGTGCTGTTTGAGATGCTGTTTTTAATAAATTTTTACTTCATTGGAGGCAAAGAGAGCAATATCAGGTCGGTAATCAAATTCAGATGGTGTAAAGACATCAGAGGTTTTCCAGTATACTTGAGCAATATACGTTATAACGATGTGAGCAGAAAATAGGAATTATTAGTATTGTGTGGATTATGATATGATTGACGCACATATTACTATTACGGGGGATAATTGATGATGGATTTTGAACGAACCAAAGTTTCGGATATTTATTTGATTTTTCTAACTGACTCGATGGAAACAACAGTGCTCGATGATGTAATTTCTATTATTGTGTTGAATAATTACAGAGCTCGTTCTTTCTATCTATTCTATAAGAGAGCTATTTGTTTGTCTGTTTGTGTGTCTGTGTCGCCATTTTTCTCAGAGATGGCTGAACGGATCTTCGTCAAACTTTCAGAGGTTCATCAGTGGATGCTGCAGGGTGTTTTGGACAATAAAAAATGGGAAAAAAAGTTTGATTTTTTTTTTAAGGGGATTTCCCCTCCTTTTTAAATCGCTATATACTGCCTAAACCTTTTTGATTAATGACAGTTATATTCAAGTGTACATAAGTATAGATAAATACAAAGTAATTACAAGACATTAAAACACAAATAGACCTCTTATGGAGGTAGTCGAGATTGGTGGTACATCTTCTTATTCATGAATGACACCATAATTATAGATCTGCAAAACCTAACCCAGAAACATCAAGAGCACATTCACCAGCATCTATTCCATGAATCTATACGAAAAGAGAGCCGTCCGTCTGTCTGTCTGTCTAACTGCTTGTCGCCATTTTTCCTGGCTTTTCGAAATTGCTGAACTGCTTTTCGTCAAACTTTTAGAGGTTTATCAATGATTGCCGGGGAATGTTTCAGGCAAAAAGAAATTGAAAATTTAAGTTCGATTTTTTTTTGTGGGAGTAATATATATATATATATATATATATATATATATATATATATATATATATATATATAACTGTAAGAAATAGTAGAAACTCCAAAGTACGAGCAGGGCGTCTCATTTGTATTGAATAAATAATCGTTAGATTAAATAAGACGCGGACGTAGCTTCAGGACGTCGATCTTTAATTGTCGACAAGCTTTCGACCAACAAAGGTCTTCTTCTGAGTCAGCCCCAAGTTCAACGGAAGGATATATATATATATATATATATATATATATATATATATATATATATATATATATAAAAATATATACATATACAGTGTATATATATATATATATATATATATATATATATATATATATATATATATATATATATATATATATATATATATATATATATATATATGTTTCTTTTTTTTAAAGGTTAAAAAAATTGTTTTTTTAATATAAAAAAGATTTTAACAAAATTTGGGGGGGGGGGGGGGAAATAAAAAAATTGGCTCTATGGTGCCTGAGCCTTTGTAGATATGTGAAAGGTGATATTAAATTATCCCCCGTGTCAGCCGTGTGTGTGTCTGTCTGTCTGTGTGTGTGTGTGTGTGTGTGTGTGCGTGCGCGTGTGTATATGTGTGTGTTTGTGTTCGATATAATAATAATAATAATAATTCATTTATTTTGTATAGCGCTTTTCCAGAAGCCCAAAGGCGCTTTGACAGAGTGGAAAACATAATGCATAACAATACATGAAAACAACAATTGCAAAAAGACAAGAATCAAGAAAACAAACAGCAGCGATATACGGCATATATATAAGACAAGAATCAAAAAGACAAGACAAGAATCAATAGGGAAATATTTAAAGTCTTTTTTAAAGTCTTTTAAAGTCTTTAAAGATATAACAGTCTTTTCCCATTATTCAAAGAAAAATGTAGAGATGGTTTCTAATTATCATTTCTTATGATACTCCCTACCTTGTGTACATACTTTTTGGAGTAACATCCCTACATCCCTTTACGTTTAAAAAAAAAAACGTTTTTATTAAATATATATATTGTTGCGGATATGAGGATTGTTTTTTTTTTGTTGTTGTTGTAGTGTAAATTGTTGTAAAGATCACCCTTTGTAAATGTAATGATTCCTTGTAAATACCTCCGTAGTGTAAAGGTCAAAGGGCGTCTCGGTAGTTATTCCAAAAACACCACATTGCAGGACCCGATAAAACCCTTGTTCAGTAGCTTATATCTTATTATGTGTCTTAGGGTAAGGCTGTGTCTCCCATTAATTTAAATACTCCATTGCACCAAGTGAAATAAGAATAGGTCCCCTTTCATTTCATTTCAATGGCCAACTGCATTTTGGGCGGTTTTCTTCAACCACCATTGGCCACGAGGCAGGGTTGGGGAAGAAAGGCGTGTCTCCACCTCGTCATAGAGGGGAGGAGTGAGCCAGCCCCGAACAACCAACCGAGCACAAGGGGTTTGGTTTGAGAGGGCGGAGGAAGAGCGTTTGGGGGAGGTTCGCAAAGGTTGAGGGGCGGGGCCTATATAACCCGCCGCGGGGGCGTTCCCCAGGCAGATGAGCTTTTACAGAGGAGAGACGAGTACAAAGGAAAGAGCTGGGTCGTCAGAGCAAGAGTGAAAAGAGAGGTCCATGACAAGAGCTGAGTTGGTCGTCAGGGGTGGTCAGTGGTTGCGTTGAGTGGTTGCGTTGGAGAAAGAGTGGTTGGACAAAAGAAAGAGAGAGGAGAGAACCCGTCACGCCAGACCCCCCACCAGCGCGTCGGCTCTGACCGTGATCCGACCCGTGATCCCGCGCACATGACAGGATCGGTGGCATCAGCGGCCGTCGAGGTCCAGCCCGACGTCCCGTGCGGGATCAAGCTCCAGCCAGCTCCGTGCCGTCCTCCCCCTCCAGCCACACACCTCCTTCCAGCCAATCCACTCTGCAATTCCCCGTGTGAGTCGTCTTTGTTTGTTCTGTCCTGGGTAGGTAATTATATTAAGCTTGTATAAGGAATTCACTGTGTCACCTGCATCTCATGTCCCTGTACATAATCGTGACTGCTCCTTTTTGCTTGTGTGTGTAAATAGTAATAAATCCCGTTACTCTTCTGTACGTCTTCTTCCTCTTTGCATTCGGTCGCTTTCGAGTTTTCCAGATTGAGTAGCTGTGGCGCGATACGGCCAACGTTCAGGGTGAATCGGGTTTTAGTCGGGGAATAACTGTTCGGCCGCGGTTACACCACCGCTCGGTAAAAATAACATCTAATCCGCGGACCGTAACAATATATATATATATATATATTTATATGTATTTATATATTTTTATACATACACATGTATATCGCATATTAATATAACTGGCAGGATATCCAAGAGGTCCACACACACTTGCACTAAGCTGTCAATCCTGGGTTTGAATCTCGCCCCACCTATAAACTGTCTTCTCGTTTTGTACAAACAGAGTAATTCATCAATTTGTGCGCAGTCCCTTGGTGGATGTTAAACGGGCATCTCGTCTGCTAGCATTTAGTTGGTGGATGATAAAAATCGAATTTGTTGCCTTAGTGAAGAGTCGGAAAGCCATCACTGGCATCATGGTCAAATTCCAAATCCTGCCCTAATTTCTGCTGGGAAGGCAATGGTAAACACTGGCAAGAAGCTGCTTTGGCAGCAATGACACTCTTTGACTGACTGAACCATCAGTTTATGATAAAGGAACAGCTTATTTAAATGGGATGTTATATTTTGAACAGATCGGGAACATGTATCGAAAGACAAGACTTGTACTTTGTCTCTGAATTAATCCCGACCACACATGCACAGAGAGGAGTGAGATAATTTTTTCCGACCCTCTGGCTGCCTTGCAGTCAAACAAAATAGAAAATCATTCCAAACAGGAAACTTCCTATTTTGAAGGATGTCATAATGGACAAATAGAACAGGCTCAGATAACTAATGTAATGTGTTCGATGAGGTGATGCAATAGACACTGGGTAAAACGGCGGTATCTATATATATAAAACACAGTTTGTGTGTGTGTGTGTGTGTGTGTGTGTAATGTTACCGATAGACTCCTAAACGGAGAGGCTCACGTGCTTGATATTTGGCATAGACATGACCATTGAGCCTGGGAAGAACATGGCCGACCTAAAAAAAAATATTTCATAATATTTGTTTACCATATTTTTACCTCAGCGCATTTCAGCGAGGAATATTATGCACGGAATCTGAGGTGGTGGCAGAGCAGCGCGCTGATTCGCTCAGAGCGATCACGTGATGTTCCTTGCCGCCGCAGTTACGCGTTCGCACGTATTTCAGAGCGAAAAGCGATTGCGTTTTTTCACATTTCAGCGAGGAAAATTGCCATTCACACCACATCGGTTTTTTTTTCTTTCATCTTTACGAGATCCATATTTTTTATTCATATTTACCTCAGCGCATTTCAGCGAGAAATATTACACACGGAATCTGAGCAGGTGGCAGAGCAGCGCGCTGATTCGCTAAGAGCGATCATGTGATGTTCCTTGCCGCCATAAACTCACAGTTACGCGTTCGCACGTAATTCACATGTTCAAAACAAACGAGATCCGCGAAGCGAGTTGGTCGAGTCGTGCTAACGAAGATGGCGACATGGCGGCTTCACTTTTCACGGAGTATGAGCGTTCTATATATTTTCAATTCAGTGCGCCCGACTCGCTCACGTACTTGATTTGTGGCATAGACATGTCCATTGGGCCTTCACGGTGTAATTTGTGCCAGGCTTTTGTCCGAGTGAGCTTGAGTCGAGAGGGTGAATGTACGGGTTGGGAATGTACGGGTCTCCCTTCCCCCGCCCGGCAACGCCGGTACTGGAGGGCGTCACAGGATCGGTGAGTCTCCAAAATCCGCTTCGTGCTGTTGCGAAGATGCAGGACGATGTCGCGATTGTTGTGCTGCTCTCCGACCATGAGAACTGCAACGTCATTGTTGACTGGCCCTCCCCTTCCCTCCCTCTTCCCCCTCCCCCCTCCCCCCTCCCCTCCCCCTCCCTTCCCCCTCCACCCTACCCCTCCCCTTCCTTTTCCCCCTCCCCTCTCCCCTACCCCTTTCCCTTCCCCCCTTCCCCGCCCCCCTCCCCCTCCCCCTCCCACTCCCCCTACCCCCTCCCCCCTCACTGATGCGTGAGCACTTCTCCACCTTCATTGAAAATCTCTGCTGGAATTCCAAAAGCTACTGCTGCTTCGTTGCTCTTCAGACTTTTAATTGCCTTCTTGACCTTGTTCATGGTGGGAAGCTCTCTAAGGGGTGCCTAGACTGGATGTTTGTGGATGGAATTTAGGGCATCTCCATCAACTATTGTATCGCAATCTAGAAGTTCTGGGAAGTCCTCTTCCCATTGAGCATTGATGGAATTCTGGCCATGAAGGGAAATCTGCCTAAATCTACCCAAAGGAAATCTGCCCTTCTTCCAAAGGATTTTATTTGTGCTTTATGCTGGGCAGCCTTAAACAGCTTTTTTCTCTTTTAAGCCACATGCCTCATGCATATCGGCAAAAAGCTGTATCTCATTCGCCTTGTCTGACCACCACTCGTTCTTTAAGTTTATTGTTGTTGTACTCAGGAATGGTTACTACGCCAAGGTAAAATCCACCTTCCGACTTCAACAAGGATAATAATACTATCATTTTTGCCATTATTTTCAGGTTCAACCTCAACCACCATTACTACTGAGACTAGAGAGCTCGTAGAACACCTTACCCAGCACAGTCCTGAGAAACAGGGACATGGGCAGGGTTTGTGAACGGCAAATTTGATTGGTCAGGATGACGTAAAATTTGTGTCATATTTTGTTGTAAGACTGCTAAACAGAAAGGTTTGCCAAAAGTGCCAAAAAGGTGACTTGTGTTCTCTAGTGTTTGAAAATCTAATATTCTAATTCAATTGAAATAAATTATAGTCTTAAAAGGTTGTATAATCTTCTTTTTTTTTGGAAGTTTACCGCCATCTTTTACTCCATCTTATTTAAGACGTTACAATAATTATTATCCATGCCTGCGGTTTGTGTCCTTTATGACGTCCTTAAAAACATTAGGTTTCGTGTTTGGAATGACTTCCAATTTTGTTGGAATGCCAGACAGGTGGACAGAGTAAAAAGGGTTATATCACTCCCTTCAATCCCACTCCTCCCTCCAGGTCTTTAAAACAGCTGTTCACCACCATCTCTTATCTTCCCCCATCCAAAACCTTGATCTTTTCTACCCCCGTTAAAACACCCCAAATCTGCCTCTTTATTAATTTGTGCTTTATGCTGGGCAGCCTTAAACAGCTTTTTTCTCTTTTAAGCCACATGCCTCATGCATATCGGCAAAAAGCTGTATCTCATTTTAGCCCAACTTCTTTCCTGAAATTCCTCGCAGTGTTCATGTGTTTGGTTTACCTCTCCCACCCCACCTCCATCCCACGCCTCCTCCCCCCAAGCCCTCTCCCTCCCACAGATCTCCCGATGTCCCTGCTCTCAAATATTGTACTTGTGTGCTTCACCCTCTCTCCCCATCTTGTCTCCCGCTCCCTTTATTTCGTCTTATGTATCCGTTTGTTTTTTTGTGATTAATGTTAGCTCTTCCACGAGCCTCGATCTTGTATACGAAAAAAAGAAGAAAAAAGTCACTCCTCTATGCATGCGCGAACAGGACAAATACAGAGCCAAAATACTGCTATTATGTTCCGATTAGTGTTCAAAATATAACATTCAATTAAATTAAAGTTGTTCCTTTATCATAAACTGACGCTTGAAGACAGACAGACAAACTGAACAATTGTTTAACCTCACTTTTCGCCTCATGTGCGTAAGGTAATAAAAGTGGTATTCGGTTATTTGAAGCAATATATTTTGAAGAAATGTCATTTTCTTATCGATCCCTCGTCAATGGCCACTCAATTTCTTGACTCAAACCACTTTGCAGCTGTTTCCAATATTCTCCCAATATTTCATGAAACTCACACACTCATCTGAATTGTTGAAGTCAACCCTGCCTCCCATTAATGACGTCATATGCGTTTCAGTCATCGAACCGACTATCCACCACACACGTTACCGAGTCACAGCGTTCTTTAGCCAGTCGGTCTCTACTGAAGGCTTGAGAGAATGTTCACACATTGTCCACCCCTTGTTGATCCTGCATAATTGTAACTGTAGTAAGAGCTGCCATCTTTTTTCCTAACTCACAATCCCTGCCAGTAGTTATGACAGGTCTCTCTCGAGACGAGTCCCCAATCCAGCTCGAGATTCGCGATTGATCAAGGAAAGAAAACTCAGTCAATGACATTGTCTGTATCACTTTTACATGCCTTTCTCCAGGTCTTCCAACTATACATTTATCTCATGCATTTTACTCGTTCAGGAAAGCTTAATGTGTTTCTACTTCGTCTTAGACTTTGATGCAAGACTAAACGGTTGGACCTAGGCCACACGTCATCAAATAACACTACTTTGAAAGGAGTCCAAAAAGCCATCATCTTACGAAATACAATCCGCTTCCACAAACTCAGTTTTGTTGACTGTCTTGACATTCACCTCACTTTCATGAATGTGTGTGTGTGTGTGTGTGTGTGTGTGTGTGTGTGTGTGTGTGTGTGTGTGTGTGTGTGTGTGTGTGTGTGTACATACACATATAAACATAATAAAATAAGATAAATTAAAAATATTTTATAAAATCAAAAAGTTTTAAATAAGTTTATATATTAAAAATATTTTTTTATAAGATTGGGGCGGTTGTGATTATGAATGTTCCAAAAGAAAGAGGCACATCAACCAAAAAAGTAACTCAATCTATTCTGCGAATCAAGTAATAAGCAAAAGCAGATCCGGTTTCACCCGCATCCCAGTAGGCTTCCTCAGGCCACTGTGTCAGCTTCCAAAGTCAATGCAATTAAAGAAATATAACAAGCTTAGTTCGAGGAGTCCTACTTGACATTGTGAATAGTAAATGGATATTCCAAACCGAAAATAATCAAAAATGGCAGAGCGGAAGGAGGCAGACACGCTTGGGCAATGTGTGCTGCCTTATTACCCGGGACTTTCAAGATAATATTCTTACGGACGCGGTTAAAGATGTTATATTTGCCGAGCGGAGGCTCCGCGACCGAACAGTTATTCCCCGTTTCTAAAACCCGATTTACCCCCAAACTTTGGCCGGATCGCGCCACCGCTATTCAATCGGGAAAACTCTAAAGCGACCGAATGCAAAGAGGAAGAAGACGTACAGAAGAGTAACTGGGTTTATTATTTACACATATAAGCAAGAAGAAAGCAGTCACGTTTATTTACAGGCACATGAGACGCAGGTGACACAGTGAAATGTTTAGCTTATACAAGCTTAATTACCTACCCAGGACAGAACAAACAAAGACGACTCACACGGGGAATGATGACAGGAATTGGCTGGAAGGAGAGGAAAGTCCACTGGGTCCGGCAGCACGATCCGCACGTTGGGCAGCCACCGTTCCTTCACGGCCCTGCTCCGAACTGCCGTCCAGGTCCCTAAGCGGTTGGCGAGCATTGTTGCTGCTGCTGCTGTAGACGCTGCCGCTCGCGAGCAAGGTGACGAATAGCAGGCTTGGTGCTTCCTTGGATGATCTCTGCTTGTTGGACCTCACAACTCAGCTCTTTCTTGGACCCTCTCTCTTCTCAGCTCATCTGCCTTGGACCTTTTTGCGACTCTCCTAAAAGCTCCTCTCCTTTCTCAGCCCATCTCATGTCTCTCCCTCCTTGTCTCAACTGCTTGGACTCCCTCTCGTCTGCCTTGGGAACGCCCCGCCGGCGGGTTATATAGGCCCCGCCCCTCAACCTTTTCGAACCTCCCCCAAACGTTCTCTCTCCGCCCTCTCAAGCCAAACCCCTGGCTCCTGGTTGGTCGAGTGGGGCTGGCTCACTCCTCCCCTCTATGACGAGGTGGAGACACGCCTTTCTTCTCCGACCCTGCCTCGTGGTCAATGGCGGCAATTGGAGGGGAGGTAATTGCCAATCGACGAAAGGGGGAATGGAGGTTTTGGGAATGGGAATGAAGGGAATCTATCTCTTTCACTGGTGCAATGGAGTATTTCAATTAATGGGAGACACAGCCTTACCCTAAAACACATAAAAAGATATAACTATCGAACAGGGGTATTCTATGATTGGCTGACGTGTATGCTTTTGGACTAACTAGGGCATGCCCGTACTATTATTCACAACACCGGCTTCGCCGGCTATTAAGTTAGCTTTATCGTGGCGTTTATCCAAAGAAGAAGATTTATCGTGGCGTTTTTCCAAAGACGCTTTGAATAACAAAATTAATGCTAATCGCATATTATTAATGTTATGACAAACCAATATTAATACAATATTAATAATGTCCCACTTACGCCAAGGCGTTTTTCCTGCAGTGAAAACGTGTATAAATCTATAATCAGATACAATCGAGACAGTAAGTCGGCACTTTCGTAAGGCCGGAAGTGAAGTCTTCACTGTCCGGAAGTTCGCATATCGCAGTGACGATTATTCGCCATTTAGTGTTAATGCCCAAGTATTCAATTAGCGCCAACGTATTTTGGCTTTTTGCAATTTAATCGCAAGGAAAAGTAGAAAGAGAAGAGAGAAAAAAATGAAAAGGCAAAACATTCCAAACCGCGAGGGAAAACACCACGGCACGTCGACACAACAACGTGTCCTGTGATTGGCCGTACGTGGCTGCCAGTAGCTGTCCAAAAAAAAAAACTTTCACCGTCCGGCGACTGAATTTTAGGGGAAAAATAAAACGCTCTTCACTTTCACGTGATCGTGCGTGGGGGAAAAAACAACGCCCTTCGCTCTGACTGAATTGGGACAATGTTTTTATCTCGCTCGCTCTCGCTATCTCGCTCGCTCTCTCGCTCGCTGCTCTCTGATTGGTTGAATCGTTTTTTGGACATAGCTCGGTAACTACTTGTCCGATTAATTTCAAACCTTGAAAAGGCACATCCTCGGGTCCCCAGCAATATACCTGGCAAGTTTCAAGTATATCGGACTGGTAGTTGTCGAGAAACAGCGGTCACAGACAAACACACAGACATACACACATACACACACACACACACACACACAGAGAGATTACTGGAATTATAGATAGATTATGGGACGCCCTTTGACCTTTACACAACTCCGGAGGCAGGAGGCGCAGAATAAACAATAATAATAATAAAGCACACAATAAAAAAAATACAGTCCTCATATCCGCAACAATATTTTGGCAAGATAGTACACAGTGTACGGATTGGTGTAACATACAAGCCTCTACGCACCATCCTTAATGTCATTTCAATTACCTAAAGACAGGATATCAACTGATGATAGATCAGTAATTTACCATTCATCATGGAGAGACTGTGACCAACTTTACATGCACATGATACAGCAATTTGGTTTGGGAAGGAGACCTAAATGGTGGTAGGACGTCATTGCCTGAAATCTGGCCAAAAATTAGACTTGGATGGGACCCGTGACCAAGACATGACGTCCAACAAACTACATTGATTTTTACAAGAGGCATGGCACGTCAAGAACCAAGAGGGTGGCCCTAGCTGGGGAGACTGTGGCAAAAGCTTGTTGGTGTAAATGGAAAAACCTGTTGGTGCAAAAACTGGATGCTGAACAAGGTGAATAAAAAGTAACAATGCTTAATCCCCAACACCAGCACACACTTACAGAACTCAACTGAACCTCAACAAATCATGCAAGTCACACGTCACCAGGTCTAACCTGGACATGAAGAGAGCCATGTACATACCCCAGGAACAAAAACAAGAATGAACACACATTTTTACACACCCTAATTAGTCTAGTAGGAAGACTAGGTCCCCCTGCACCCCCCGGAGATATACTTCTAATCAGTGTTTCTAGATTGGAAAAAATGTGTAGAAAATGACTAGCTATGGCCCCAAGCTGAAAAAATGTCCCACATACCATTTTTATGCAAATTACTGCTGCCATTATCAAAAAAACGATTTTTGACATATCTCAGCCAATATTGCAGATAATTGAAAAATGAAGGTGTCTAGACCCATGTTTTGAAGGGCATAGATCATGATAGAACTATTCATAACATGATTACATGTGTCTATGGTATACTAGTATGCTAATTAGTGCTTTATTTACAAAATAATCACAGTTTTACGAAATAATAGACTCATATTAAGGTCCGTCTACACAGACGTTAACACAAAGTTTTATTTTTCTAAATATTACAACTGTCAAAATAGTCCTAGCACTCAATGTGACCACTCTTCTCTTGCTTGTTTTAGATAAACATCATTAGCATTAGTGATTCTACACTGAGTCAGTCATCATCATTTTCATCGAAATCGTCAGAGTCAAACTCTTCTTCTCCTTCCTCTTCCTCCTCCTCTTCGTGCTCTCCTGTGTTCAGAAGATCCACCAGTGAGGTTGGTAGGATGGGACCACTGGACCACATTGGTTTCAACAGTCCTTCATCAGTCCTTATCCATCCTTGCTCCTCATAAGGTTTTGGCTTTTCGATGATAGGTTGATCGGCTCTTTTGTACAATGCTACGCGGTGGTTCACACGCTGGATGTGCGGCTTCAGGGCAGACTGGCATGGAGGAAGGCGAGCCAGATCAACCTTGGACTTGGATGTGAGGGTCTTGTCCTCTCCCACCATTTTTCGTAGCAGCTTGGCACGGACAATGTCCACTGATGACTCGCGACTCTGGCCGTACATCACACAGGTGAATTTTTCTAACTGCCTCTCCACCTCAGGGTTGGCATCCCAGTTGTCACCCAGTTCACCGAATGCCCTGTGAAACCTGGGATTCTTCTCCAGCTTTTTCAAGGGCCCGACTTTTCCCTTCCCTTTGAAGGCACTGGTGCAGTCTTCTCCGCTGAACACATAGTACCCCAGGAGAGTGGCACAGTAGTCCTCTCCCAGGGATTCTGCCAGCTCAGAGACGTTGACAAGTTGGCGATGCTTCCCTGACCCTGTATCCAGGTACACCGTCAGCTTGATGTTGTGGGCATGGTGGAGCAGGATCAGGAGGATGTCTGTGTCCGGTGTTCTGACTACAGCGTTCTTGTATCCGATGGTAGCAGCATGATGGAGGTACAGAACCACCCTGGTATCAGTCTCTTCCTGGTTGCTGTAGATCGTGGGGAGTTCACGTACCTCGACCTGAAACACAAAAAGGCACCGCATTTCAATCACCAGTCACTGCCAGTTTCAGATCTAGACAAACATCACAGGTAATCACCTTTTTTTCAGGAAAAATTACAAATTGAATCGCCATTCACGAAGGGCTTTCAATTTTACCTTGCCATTCGTTGAGGCAAGTTGGTGGGCCTTCCCCTCCACGATCAGCACAGGTAACTTCCATTTTCCATCTGACACTGCACGGCACAGATCTTGTCCAATGGAGAAGACCAGACGCTTCACCTTTTCTGTCTCGATGCCCTCCTTGCCAGTCATTAGCACGCTGAGAAAGCGGACAAGGTCTGGAGGTAGGATGTCTTCAGGATTGAGCTCCATGTCTTCAGCTGTTGGTGGCCATGGTTGGTCTTTACACTCTCTGAAAGCCTGTAGAATACCCTGGCGAAGTTGGAGGGCAACATTTTGGTTCTTGTTTGTGCTTCCGAGTGTGAATGCTCGTGCGAGAGCATTGGAAACTGTTATGTTTGAGCTGTGCACAAGCCAGAAAGAAATGACATCACATTTGTCATGATCAACCTTCGTGAAGTGGATATGCTCCTTGATTGGGTCATTCTGTAGGCGTTTCAGTAGTTTCTCTGACCGATAATTTGAGTTCTCATATCCATTCAGTTTCAGTTCCTCGACATAGAGCAAGCGCAAGGAAGAAAGCTGTAGAACTTTATTCTGCTGGATGACCTGGGTTTGAATGTGTTCCAGTACTGAGTTGAATGCCTTTTCATGGGCGGCTGACATGCAAGCCTGCTCCTTTGGTGCTTCGGCTCTGTGAATCGCACGCTCATAGTTGTAGAATGCTGTGCGGAAAGCTTTAAAACATGACGGATGGTGTTTGGCCTCACATGCAAAGAGGTCTTTGTTTTTCACCTTTCGATGGAGTCGATAGAGACCCATTTTCTCAGCCCGTGTTTCGATTTGCTCCCATGCATTTTCTTTGTTTTTAAAGGATGGGAAGGTTGTAGGCCTCTCAGTATTGCGATGAGCATCTTTGGTCTCAACTTTCTCACAAAATATACACTCTGGCGGGAAGATGGGTTCAGCAGAACCTCCTGGTTTACGAGGAGAGTGATGCCATGATGAGGTTGATGGCCCTGGTTCTGTATCATCTCCCAGACGATGAAAGTGGCGGACAAAGTGCTTATAACACTTGCTGTGATATCCTACTCTTTCTAGGTCATCAGGAAGAGTTGCCGGGATCTGATCACATACTGATTGCATACGACATGGGGAGTCATGCGGTTGGTTGAGACGTCTATCCCGGATCTTTTGAAGCAGTTGCAGTTTTTCTGAAGCAGATCCTTTAATTTTACGGAGGGGCGTGAAATCCCCATGATCAGACATGGATGGTACATGAAGGATGCATGTAGGAGGAGAGCTTTGGGCTGCAGGTTCTACACTCCGTTTTCTTTTGGGCATGCTTGCTGTCGATGTCTACCATCACTGTTAAATGACAAATAAGAAATCACGAATGATGTTAAAAGTGCCTGTGAAAGGAGGCTCTGAGTTTTCAGTGAGGTAACAGAGGTTCTGAGTCATGTTCTACACTAGGGTACTTTTTAGCTGACTAAACCATGTTTAGTGGCATCAAAAGTGCTAATAGCTAAAACATCTAAATTCTTCCACACTAACGTTAGCTATCTAGGCCAATGAAACATTGTGCTAAGTTACTGTAGCTAGCTCAGCTGTCGTGCCTCTTTCTGGTTCAATTCATATACAGAAGTCAACAGATATGTCTCATGTTTGGCATTAACAAAAGTTTAAGTTACACCGACATTAGGAACATACTGTACATAGATGAGGCTAGCTTTAACGTTAGCTAACATGGTGCTAGCTGGCTCAGCTGTTATTCTGCCTGTTTATGATTTCATGCAGAAACTGAAGTCAAGAGTGTGAGTAACATTATAGTTAGCATCTTACCTGGCTAGATTGGAGGATGAATACCAAGAACAACACACAGATGGAATGGAAGACTGAACTTTCAACTGAGGTATTCAATAACATCAACGTTACCAATTGATACGAGCGCGCGACATTACCAATTGATACGAGCGCGCGAGCGCGCATGTTACATGGATGGAAATGTAAAATGGCAGCTATAGCAGCACTAATTTGGATCTCTAGTCTGTCATTTCTGCACTGTGATTGGATAACATAAAAAAATATGTTTGGGAGTTAACAGCAGGAGTTGGTAGATTTTACGTGGGCTGGGTGAGAAACCTTTAAATAAGCAAGTGAAAATCTCTCGCAATACAAAGTCAATGGTGGGAAGAAAAGTTGAGTGGTACCAATGTTACTGCCAATGTCCCGCCCCTATGCAAGACTCAGGAGCATCTTGTTGACATTTAACCTTGAAAATACCTGGGTTTAGACCCCTTATGTACCATGTTAAGTTATCTGCAGTATTAACGTATCCTTATCATTTGTAAAACTGATTATTTTGTAATTACAGCATTAATATGCATACTAGTATACCATAGACACATGTAATCATGTTATGAATAGTTCTATCATGATCTATGCCCTTCAAAACATGGGTCTAGACACCTTCATTTTTCAATTATCTGCAATATTGGCTGAGATATGTCAAAAATCGTTTTTTTGATAATGGCAGCAGTAATTTGCATAAAAATGGTATGTGGGACATTTTTTCAGCTTGGGGCCATAGCTAGTCATTTTCTACACATTTTTTCCAATCTAGAAACACTGATTAGAAGTATATCTCCGGGGGGTGCAGGGGGACCTAGTCTTCCTACTAGACTAAATACAAATAACACCAGATCATAAGTGAATAAAAAGAACAGAACGGAACAGAACAAAAAGAACATATTGATGATGTGATTGCCATTTTTGTTTAAGGTTGGCATGACAAAAAAAAATCCTCAAATGACCCTTCACATCGGCACAGGACTGGACACAAGCTGCACACCTCACAAATAAAAGGGGGACATATGCTGAGGCTTGGGGTCTATTGGCCTGAGTAAGCCCATTGGGAAGCGGATTAAATGTTGCCTGACACTGGATCTGCTCTTGACAGATATACAGTCGTTCTTTTATGTTGGATGCACCTTTTTATTTTCTTTAAAATCAATACATATATATATATTGTTGCGGATCTGCCGCCGCCCTTCTCCGCTTACCAAGGGGGGATTAGTCCCCTTGTCTTTGACTGACCTGGCGCGACCCAGGACCAAATACGTCCCTTCTGGACAGCGCGAAATAGGGTTTCAGGACCAAACTGGCTGTTACCTAAGTACTCGCGCTGCCCTGGAAGCGAGGAAATAAGCCCCGCACGAACCACGTTTGTTGGTGATACGCCGAGCGGTTGCGTACACGTGATTCGCGCTATTATTAATTACTAGACCCCAATTCAAGCGGTTCTTATTCGTACCACGCTTAGTCAATGGAGAAATCACAGGTACGATTGAATCAGAAGGAAGAACACAATTTATTTACACTATAAATCGAAGAAGAAAAGGGGACACAGCGCAGCCTTATTTAATACCCAGGACAAACGGGCCAGTCTCACACACACACTCACACGGGGATTGCTGGTGGGCAGGTTGATGTTCACCAGCGCATCCAGGGATGGCTTCCGTGCAGCTCACTCTCCGGTCCCCGTCCCTTGGAGATGGAAGTAGGTGAAGGCAGGAGCTCGCCGCGTGTCGTCTGAATGGAGCGGGTTATCACGGGGCGAATGGTAGGGAGCGGACTTTGGCGCGGCTGGCGGTTATTCACTTGCGGCTATGGCCACGCTTACTCGCGTGGCTGGAAATGCACTATATGCGTTACCGGCACGTCTGGCTGCGCCCGCGTACTTTGTACAGTTCAACGCCTCTTCTTCTCTCTCTCTGCACAAGTCCTCAAACAACGCGTGTATCCTCTGCAAGTCCTTCGCAAACAAGTGTTCCCGCGCTAGTCCTTTACGAGCAAGTCCCTCCCAACAAGTCCTTTAGCTCCCTCTCTGCAAGTCCTTTAACGCTCTCCACTTGCAAGTCCTTTAATGCTCTCCACTTGCGAGTCTTTTAACGCTCTCCACTTGCGAGTCCTTTAACGCTCTCCACTTGCGAGTCCTTTAACGCTCTCCACTTGCGAGTCCTTTGCAATCAAGTGTTCCCGCACTGGTCGCCTCGAACCATGCCGATCGCCTTTCCCGCCAAGGCGCGGCACCGACCATACAGGGCGGGGACCGGCACGAATCGTGCACGCCACCGCGGCAACGATCCCCGCCGGTCCCCGCAGCACACAAAGAACACCATGCACCGAGGGCTCGTGTCGGCTATACGTCGCACTACGCGCTAACCCCCCAGTCTGGGTCGATGCCCGAGTCGCATTTTCACACCCACACGCGACCCGCTCCTCTCTCGCACAACGCGGAACTCCAGTGCCTCTCATACATTCCCTGCATTCCGTTACTGCACTCGCTCGTGCATTCTGTTCTCTTGCACACTCAGGTGCGCACCACTCAGGTGCACTCAAGCCGTTCACACACTCCATTATCACACACCCTCACGCACATCCTGGCGCTCTCATACCACTCGCACACTCCATTACACACTCGGCCATTGCACACCCTCAAGTACACCCCTCCGTTACGTACTCCGTAACAACCACGGGTGTGCACTCTCTTGGTACACACCCAATCACACGCTCTCGTGTACATCCTCTCTCACTCTCGGCCATCGCACACTCAGTTTCACACTCGGTTTCACACTCTTCCCACATACACTCCGTTATACACTCGCGCTTCGGTGCCGTTCGCACACGCGCGCCATTCACTCTCACACATCGCACCACGGACCTTACACGAGCGCCCGGGTTACGTCGCGATCCCTAGCGCGCCAAAAATCTTTTCGCGCCAAACATTTTCGTGCCATACACGCTCCTACTCACCTTAAGGACCTTCTTCTCCGGCTTTCCCACCAACACCTGTAAACTCTCATTGGGGTTAGGGAGCACGACATCACGATACAAATCCAGACTTTGAGTGCATTCCATCTCAATCTCCGATTTAATTTCTGATTCTGTCTTAGTGGGGCAGCTTAGGTAGTGGATGGGGACATGCCGGATAAAAGCACCAACATTTTATCAGGCAATCTTCAGGGTCCCAGCTATGATTCTATAACCGGTGCCAAGCGATACGACCACTGTTATTTGAAATCTTTTAATATTTTTGAATTTTATTTTTGAAAATTTTGGGAAAATTTTATTTTGGGGTTTTTGTAAAAGAAATGTTTTTATTGCAGAAATGAGAATCTTTTCCGAACATTTTGGTGTAATTGTTTTTAAAATCGAACATCTAGAAGTATTTTAAAACAATATTTGTAAATTAGGTGTCTCGGGTGCAATTCCTCAGCATCTAAGCTTCAATTCTAGAACCGGCGCCAAACGATCCGAACAGCAAGATGCATGCACAATAGACATTTATATATTTATATTTAATTACATGCATATTATATTAAATCTGCTATATGTTGAAATTATATCTGCTATATGTTGCAGGGCAAAAGAAGAGGTGGTCAAGGGAGATTGTATAGCCTGGTCCGCCTACCATGCCTCGTTTCAAAACAGTCCTGCTCAAGAAGTAGAAGCTGCCATCACTCAACTTCTGCCTCTCTTCAATGAGAAGGCAGCCACACCTGCAATGATCAAGCATGGATGGATGTCATCCGTGAATCTACACAGTTCCTGAACCCTGGACAGATTCCAATAATAGCAATGGATGCTCCGCTGTATGCGCTTGCCAAGTTCATTCAGTGGCACTGGCCTACCACACACGGTGAAGACCAGTATGTTGTCATGTTCGGCGGTCTCCACCTGGAGATGGCGGTGTGGAAGACACTTGGAGACTACCTAGACGGATCTGGATGGGCGACAGCAATAAACCAGGCAGGCATAGCCTCTGCTGGCACAGCTGAATCCTTCCTGAAGGCATCACACCTGACGAGAACCAGGCATGCCCACCAAGTCAGCGCTCTAGCACTCTCCAAGCTGCAAAATTATGCCTACCTGAAGGGAGCTGCTGGTGCAGCAACTGAAGATAGGACAGAAGAGGACTGGAAACAAAGCATGATCACGAAGAGTCCAACCTTTCAGTACTGGGACACCATCCTGAGGATTGAGCTCCTGGGACTCACCTTCGTTCGCGCTCACAGAGAAAGAGACTTTCCCCTGTATGTCGAGTCTCTGAAAGCCCTGGCACCATGGTTCTTCGCACTTGACCACCATAATTATGCCAGATGGGTCCCGATCCACATCCGCGACATGGAGAGCCTCCCTCCAACAATCGAAGAGGAGTTTATTGTCAGAGGCAACTGGGTTGTTCAGAAGACAGCCAGAAGGTTCTCCAGCATTCCGATCGACCAAGCCCATGAACAAAATAATGAGCTTGTGAAGGGCCCTGGAGGAGCAGTCGGCCTCACTGAAAACCCACCAGCCTTCAAGAAGTGGATGATCGCCGGACCTGCGCAGGCACGCATTCTCACTGAGTTTGAGCGGGAGTACACTGCCATCTCAGAAGATGAACGCCAGCACCACGAAGAAGGTTTGTCTGCGCAGAAGACATTTCACGAGCAAACACTGGGCCTTATTCAAGTTATCAACGAGATGAGCAACCCCTTCCTAGATGAAGGAAGCGAGCTGATTGCACTCGACACGCGGGATGTGATTGAAGAATCTGTGGCCAACACTGTGCATACCATAGAAGAAGTGGGAAAGGCTCAGTACGACAGCTACAACAAGGCTATCATCACTGAACGAAGGCAGTCCATCCATGAGCCTGTGAAGAGGAAGTCATTGCCTCTCTTCAGGTCACCATCCAAGGGGAAGAGGAAGCAGTCAGAGGATGTTTCCCTGTTGAAAGATGTGTGTCCCTCTTCTCTCGTCTGAACATAGTTGCTCAGAACAGGGATACAGATATGGGAACCTTCTTCCAGCATGAAAATCATCCGCACCCCCCTTCTCTATCTGAAAGAGGAAAACTGCGCCAAGGAAAGAAGTCAGACCTCATTGGTATCCTTGTGCAAGAACCACAAAACTCTGCAAGAACCATTTCCAAATTCAGGAAATGCACCCGAGACACCTAATTTTCAAATATTGTTTTAAAATACTTCTAGATGTTCGATTTTAAAAACAATTACACCAAAATGTTCGGAAAAGATTCTCATTTCTGCAATAAAAACATTTCTTTTCCAAAAAGCCCCAAAAATTTCAAAAACAAATTTCACAAATAATAAAAATTTTCAAATAAGAGTGGTCGTATCGCTTTGCGCCGGTTATAGAATCATAGCTGGGACCCTGACGATTGCCTGATAAAATTTTGGTGCTTTTATCCGGCATGTCCCCATCCCTTTGAAATTCGGTGCTAAGCTGCCCCACTATCTCTGCCGTCTCTTCGGCCCCAATTTCAAATATAATCATTTCATTGTCCTCGACGACCGCCGGCGCCAATAAAATTCCATTTTCCAACTCGGCGACCGTCGGCTTTTCCACACCCCGAGTCGCGATTTATATCCCCTCAGTCAACTTGGCTGCGCTCTGCCCAAGCTCGCTTTCCCTGTGATCCTCACACCACGTTACTTTGTCGCGTCCCTTTGTGACCTCTTCGCTCAACTTGCGTCTTATGTCCTTCCCTGCCTCTTTTATTTCCTTTTTCGACGCCACCCTCATTTTTCTCAATTCGTTCTTTTGGGTGTCCATTTTGCTTTCCAGCCCCTTTTTCACACCTTCCAATTCCCAGGTGGATTTGTCCCCCATTTCTTTCAATTGGTCCCCCATTTCTTTCAATTGGCCACCCATTTTTTCCCTCTCCTGGGTGGATTTGTCACACTGGGCATCCAATTTGTTTTCCAACCGCTCGCCCATTGCATCCATTTTATGCTCCGCCTTGATCATATAGGCCCTCATTTGTGCCATAAATAATTGGAAGTCCCCTGGCCCCGTGGGCTCGGCACTGGCCACCACGTGCGAGGCACCGCCATTTTCTTCCCGTACGGCCGGCCCCTCATCAATGTGCTCCCCTTCTTCCCATTCTTCCCGGGGGTCCTGGGTTATCGATTCTAACTCCTCAACAGATACCTCCTCTTCTACGGCCACAGGCATCCGATCGCTTTGGCTAGCCATGGCACGAATTAAATTTGGACCTTAAAAACTAAATTTTGGTCGCTCGTAATTTGGAGTGCGTTAAGCGCACTTCGGGCCCTATCCCACTCCTGACACCAATTGTTGTGGCCAATTTTACAATTGGTGTCCAAAATCTGGTCCAAAAACTTTCGTCCCAGGTTCCAAATCCCACTCCTGACACCAATTGTTGCAGAACTGTCGCCGACCTTCTCCCCTTACCAAGGGGGGATTAGTCCCCTTGTCTTTGACTGACCTGGCGCGACCCGGGACCTATTACGTCCCTTCCGGACAGTGCGAAATAGGGTTTCAGGACCAAATTCGCTGTTACTTAAGTACTCACGCTGCCCTGGAAGTGAGGAAATAAGCCCCACACGAACCACGTGTGTTGGTGATATGCCGAGCAGGTGCATACACGTGATTCACGCTATTATTAATTACTAGAGCCCGATTCAAGCGGTTCTTATTCGTACCACGCTTAGTCAATGGATAAATCACAGGTACGATCGAATCAGAAGGAAGAAAAGAATTTATTTACACTATACAATGGTAGAAGAAAAGGGGACACAGAGCAGCCTTATACAGTCTTACTTAATACCCAGGACAAATGGGCCCGTCTCACACACACACTCACACGGGGATTGCTGGTGGGCAGGTTGATGGTCACCAGCGCATCCAGGGATGGCTTCTGTGCAGCTCACTCTCCGGTCCCCGGCACGTCCCTTGGAGATGGAAGTAGGTGAAGGCAGGAGCTCGCCACGTGTCGTCTGTACAGAGCGGGTTATCACGGGGCGAATGGTGGGGAGCGGACTTTGGCGCGGCTGGCAGTTATTCTCTTGCGGCTATGGCCGCGCTTACTCACGTGGCTGGAAATGCGCTATATGCGTAACCGGCGAGTCTGGCTGCGCCCGCGTACTTTGTACAGTTCAACGCCTCTTCTTCTCTCTCTCTGCGCAAGCCCTCAAACAACACGCGTATCCTCTGCAAGTCCTTCCCAATCAAGTATTCCCGCGCTTGTCCTTTATGAGCAGGTCCCTCCCAACAAGTCCTTTAGCTCCCTCTCTGCAAGTCCTTTAACGCTCTCCACTTGGGAGTCCTTTAACGCTCTCCACTTGCGAGTCTTTTAACGCTCTCCACTTGCGAGTCCTTTGCAATCAAGTGTTCCCGCGCTATTCCTTTAATGCTCTCCACTTGCGAGTATATTGCAACGCGCTTATCCTCTGCCAGTCCTTTACGAGCAAGTCCCTCCCAACAAGTTCTTTGCAAAAACCCTTCAAGTCCTTTTGAGGGCTTTTCGCATGGGCTTTTATAGACCCGCCCTGCGAACCCTCTGGAACTCACCAGACGCTCTTCACCACGCCCTCTCACGCCATCCGCTCGAGCTCTGATTGGCTGGTGGCTCTTACTGTCAACGCCTCGCCACTCCCGACCTCAACGCCACCCCCACCTTTTTAGGCCTACTTCGTGTTACTCGACTCGTGGTCAGCCGAATGGGACGCGGGCTCGATTACGCCCATAGAGGTAGAATTGGAGGTTGGACGCAAAATGAATGTAATGGCCTAAAAATCTCAAAACCGCAGCAATATATATATATATATAAATACATATCTCCTTTCCAAACTATATATATATATATATATATATATATATATATACATATATATATTGTTACAGACGCGGCTTTTAGATGTTATATGGACCGAGCGGTGGTGTATTTAACCGCGTCCGAACAGTTACTCCCCGATTAAAACCCGATTTCACCCGACGTTGACCAGATCGCCCCACGGATATTCAATCGGGAAATCTCTAAAGCGATCGCAAGAGAATGAAAAAGAAGAAGAAGAATACGGAGGAAGAACAGATTTATTATACACACACAAGCAATATTTTAGAGCGACCAATATTATTTACGGCAATAGATGGAAAAGAGCAGTCACACAGTGCATTGTTAACTTATTCTATTTCATTTACTTAATCCCCAAGACAAACGAGTAGGACAGGACGTTCACACTCACACGGTGGATATTGCAGGAAGGAATAGCTGAGGTGGACGCGTGGAGGAAGGCAAGGTCGGAGGCCGCAGCACCCCTCGCGGTTTTGGCGGGAAAACCTCCGTCGCGTATCCGCGGCCGTCACGCGCTGGCTCGGCACACCTGCTCCTCTTCCTGGGGTGGAGCCGTCTCCCTCCGTTCAGCGCGTCTCTCCAACGACAGGGGGGTTTTGCAGGCAGGCAGGTAGGTAGGTAGGTAGGGCTTGCGGTGGATTGCGCTCCTCTTCCAGGTCATCCCCCAGCGTATCTCTCAAGGCCTCTCTCCAGTCATCTCTCATCTGCTAAAGCAGTCCCCTGCAGTCGCTTTTATCACCTCCAGCGAAATCAAGCCGCCGACTCCGAGGGCGCGCCTACCGGGTCACTCACCGCGGTGTTGATTGGCTGTTAGGGCTGGTTCACTCCTTGCTTCTTATGACGAGGTGGAGACACGCCTTTCTTCCCCAACCTTACCTCGTGGCCAATGGTGGTTTGAAGAAAACCAGCCAAAATGCGGAAGGCAATTGGAAGGGAGGTTTTGGGGAAATTGGAAGGGCCTACGCTTATTTTGTTTGATACAATGCAAAGTCAATCTAGTGGAAAACACATACTTAGCCTACATGGAATAAGGAAATACACTATTTAAAAGATATATCGTGACCTGCGTGTATGTTCTATGAAATTAATTAGGAGGACGGCTGCGACCATTATTTACATTACCAGGATGTTACCATACCAAAACCATACTCTTCACATCCGTTACCCTTCCTCCAAAATTGTTACACTCCTCAAACCCCGTTACACTTCTCAAAACCCGTTACACTTCTCAAAATCGTTACACTGCACCCTCCTTTCTTCAGGCACGTCCTCGGGCCTACTAGACTTAACTGAGTGTGACATGTAGGTGTAATTCCCTCTACAATTAACCTGACCCTGAGTGTGACAATTTTAAAACACAAATAAGTATGTCCCCCTATTGCATTGCATCCTGTCTAACTGACTCAAGCCCACAGCTAACCGAATTACGGAATTATTCTGAAACTATACATTTACGGTGGGGAGCATTATTTACAATGACGTGATTTCTTATTTACAACGCAACCCAGGACCTGTGTTTTTCTCTTTTTTTTTTTTTTCTTTTTAGGGAACAAGAAAAAGAAATTCCTGTTGGGAGGGAGGAGACAGCACGCATTGCATCGATGCACCAGTACCAATACCACCAAAGCACCCAAAAGCACCCAAACACCACAAAGCACCCAAAAACACCATCCGGTGCGGTTACCATGGTTCATAATAAACACAACAAAACAACTGGTGGTGGTCTTCTCTTTCTCTGCTGGGCCGATGTTCTTCCCGACGTCTTCAGGCTTCATGCGGCCTATTTGGACATAATAAAAAGCACAACTTGTGTCCATTTTTATTTAGGGCCTCAGGGGCCAACTAAGGGTGGTCCACCTCTTTGGCATAGGTGCCACCTTACCGAGGTCCGCAAGCAAGATTCCCTGGCCACTATGGCCGGTTTCCAACAGAGGTGCCCTGCCCCAGAACCTGGAGTCCATCAAGTGGTACTTGGCCGCAGAACAGCGGTCCATAAAGTGGTACATCAACGCAATGCATGCTGGTTCTGGGAATCTCGGGCGCACAATGGCCACCTCACGCACGCTCCCATCGGCACCCAATGGCGCACAGGTCATGTGGGAGACAAAAGAAAGACAATTGAGCGAGGGGTAAGGTCACAAGGGTACACGTCAATAAGGCAATGCAAGGTGAAATGCGTACGGAGGCCGAAGTGAGAAAGCTCGTCCCTACCGTACGTCACCCCCCTGTCACCTACCCTACCCTTGTTCCCACCCCATATGTACAAAAATCTACACATTTACAAATTCGTCACTACTGTCACGTCTTCCCCATATTTCCCCTATACCAAATTCGTCTCCACAATCCCGTTACTTCAAAATTTGCCATCACCAATTCATCATCAATCCTCATAAGGAGGGAGAGATGGAATCACGCACAATGTCACACCCACGTCATGATGCGTCTCACAATCCAAACATTTGCATCATAAAAAATAATCAAAACATGGCATGGTGTGGAGTACCTGTCACCTCAGGTGAGTGGATGCAGATGGTGTGAGGAGATCCTTCATCCTAACTATCCTCTAAATGATTTTAACACACTTTACACTACCCGGGGTCTTTCCCTGCCAATTCATTGGCCAACTTACACTATGGGTTCTAATAACCAATTCCCATTGGCCAAACTGTGGTGCTCCTCAATTTTTGGGGTCTCACTCCCCCGATTCATCTCCCGGTGCTCTAGCACAATTTCTGGGCTGCGACGTGTACCTCTCCCAACAGGTCTACCCACCTGCACACCTCCACCACTGTAGTTGCCACCCGAGCTTACCTAGCTCCTCACCCTAACCTATCTAACTGGGGGCAGCCCCTCTCCTGGCTCTGTCACCCCTTGGTGCCCTCTGGCACTGGGCTACCCGGGTCCGTCCTCCGGATCCTCGGGCCCCATCCACACAACTACTACCGGCTCCCAGAGCCCACCTGCGGCCTCACCTGGCCGACATCCTTACAGTGGTGGAGTGCCCAAACCAACTACACACACTAACAGGCTACACGCCCAGCCATTTCCACAACACCAACGCACCCATCCACATACCATTCTGTCACCCGCACCACAGATGCCAATATCCAACTACAATTTACCTATACCCTCTACCTAACACTTACACTACCCGCCCCGGGTATCCGTGATGGGGGTCCACTCTTCCCCCATTCACACCTTCGCACCATCCACTCCACTCCACAATTTCCACCATACTCACTCCACGACCATCCATTCCAATACTCCATACCATTTATTCCATACACCTGCCCTCCATTCACCTGTCGTTGCACACCTGTGCAATCTCACCTGGTGCCACCTGCACCCTCCTTTCTTCCTGGACCACTTGGTCATCACAATACACAATCACCATCACTCACTCATACACTGCTCCATCCACCTGTTCAGTTGCACACCTGTGCAATCACACCTGTTCAATCACTCCCACACACGGCATCATCTCAGCTAACTCCTCCCCTCTGAAACTTGCGCTTCCCAGTCGTCCCTTTAAACTATTGCGCTCCCACGTCATTATCAACCACACTAACCTACCTGCGTCCCCACTACAGGTATCAGTCACTAACTAACCTTATCGTTACCTAAGGTCATCTTCGCTAGATCCCTATCATTATCCAAGCCCTCCCTGGCTCGTTTTCACTGCCATAAACCCCATAATCTATAGCGCATTTGCCCCACTGGTGAGGGATGACAGAGTTGCCATCCCCCCCCCAGCGGGGCATCTCCTACTACCATCCCCCCAGTCCTCTGACGCTACGAGCCCCCGTCGCAAGAGGTACTGGGTCCTGCCTCGGCATCTAGAGCCGAGGCGATCCATGAGGGCGCCTGCTCGCCGGCATAAGGTCTTATCCGGTCGGCATGGACGATCCGAGGGGGGGTCCGTGGCCCCATTTTGATCTTAATGACCACGTCACAGATTTGCGACAGGACGACTCCTGGGCCTTGCCAGGGGGAGGTGAGTTTTGGGCACCTTCCCTTCCGCCTCCGGGGATTAAAGAACCAAATCTTCATCCCCGGAGCGTATTGACTCCCCTGGCTCCGGTCGTCGTACCTGCGCTTCATCTTGGCCCCCGCCAGATGGAGCTGGCGGCGGGCGAAGGCATGGACCCGCTCCATGCCTTCCTCCAGGTGACGTGCGTACCCCTCCCTCGGCGGTGTATCCGTGGTGTCTGGCACGGGACCGCATAGCAAGTCGGCGGGAGCCCGTAACTCCCGCCCATACATAAGCAACGCTGGACTGCATGCGGTGGCCCCGTGCTGGCTAGTTCGGTAGGCCATCAACAGGTACGGGAGATGTTCGTCCCAGTCATCCTGACGGGTGGTGGTGAACAATGCCAGTTGTTGGATCAATGTTCGATTGAACCTTTCCACCATCCCGTCAGATTGTGGCCGCAAGGGCGTGGTCCTGGTTTTCCGAATTGACAGGAGTCTGCACACATCTTTTAGCAATTGGCTTTCAAAATTTCGACCCTGATCGGTGTGCAGCTCCTGTGGAATCCCGTGCCGACATACAAATCCTTCTACGAAGGCCTGTGCTACCACCCCTGCTTCTTGGTTGGGGAGGGCATAGGCCTCCGGCCACTTGGTGAAATAGTCCATTACAACGAGGATATACTTATTACCTTGGCGGGTGCGGGGCAGCGGTCCTAGAATATCCATAGCCACCCGCTCAAGGGGGGCCCCCACCTGATGTAATTGAAGGGGGGCCCTCATCCTCCGTGCTGGTCCCTTTTTGGCAGAACAGGCGTCGCATCTCCGACACCAGTCCTGTATGTCACGCCCCATATTCACCCAATAGAACCTCCGGCGGACCCGAGATATTGTCTTTGTCCTGCCCAAATGGCCGCCGGAGCGGGTACCATGCACCTGTTGCAATATGACGTTCTTGAATTTGTCAGGGACTATCACCAGCCAGGAAGTTCTATCAGAGGGAACCTCCACCCACTTGCGATATAAGATGTTGCCTTTCAACTCCAGGGTCTGCCACTGAGCCCAATATGCCTTTGTTTGCGCCCCGAGGGGGGTGACCTCTTCCCCCTTTGGCCTTTGCCCCAATTTGACCCATTGGAACACCGGCCCCAGAACAGGATCCTCCTGCTGGGCCGTGCTCCAAGCCAACTCTCCAAATTCCTCGTCCGCGGTTAGTGGCAAAATTGGCCCTCTCACCCGGGTTGCCCGGACGACGAGAATCGGGGCGGAATCGCCCAATTGCTCCCTCTCCTCGTGTCTCGCACAAAATTTACAGTTTTCCCCCAGACAAGGACGCCGAGAGAGTGCGTCCGCATTACCATGGGCCTTCCCGGCCCTATGGGCCACATCAAAATCGTACTGCTGCAACTTTTCCAACCACCTTGCAATTTGGCCCTCCGGTTCCTTGAACCGAAGGAGCCATTGCAAGGAGGAATGGTCAGTTCTAACCAAAAATTTCCGCCCGTACAGGTACGGGTGGAAATGGTTCATGGCAGCCAGCATGGCCAATAACTCTTTGCGAGTGACGCAATAATTTCGCTCGGGCCTACTTAAGGCCCGACTATAGTAACCAATCACTCTCTCCACGCCCTCCTGTGTCTGGGACAAAACTGCGCCCAATCCTTCCTGGCTCGCATCCGTGTCCAGGGTAAATGCCCCGTTACTAGTGGGGTAAGCTAGAAGGGGTGCGGATGTTAGACACCCCTTCAATTTCTGGAAGGCCTCGTGGCACTCCGGTGTCCAATTAAATCGCGTCCCCTTCTCCGTAAGCCGGTGGAGGGGACGGGCCAACTCCGCAAATTTCGCCACAAAGCGCCGGTAGTAGGAGCAGAGTCCCAAAAATCCCCGCACCTCTTTGATGGTACATGGTGCGGGCCACTCCTCTACCGCTTTAATTTTGTCTGGGTCCGTTTTTACCCCCTCGCGGCCGATCACGTGACCTAGATAGGCCACCTCTCTTGCAAACAAAGTGCACTTACTCGGGTTCAGCTTCAACCCTGCCTGTCTGAGGCACCCGAACACCTGGTCCAAATTCGCTACTGCCTGGGGGAACGTTTGGGCATGTACCAGGACGTCATCCAGGTACACCAGGCATGATTGCCATGGCATGCCGCCTAGTACATGCTCCATCAATCTTTCAAAGGTGGCGGGGGCGTTACACAAACCAAACGGCATCACAGTAAACTGGTACAGTCCCTTACCTGTGGAAAATGCCGTTTTCTCCTTCCCTGCCCTATCCATCTCCACCTGCCAATACCCACTCTTGAGGTCCAAAGTTGTGAACCAATTTGAGCCCGCAACGGCATCGAGGGTGTCATCAATCCTTGGCAGGGGATATGAGTCCTTGAGTGTCACGTTGTTTAGCTGGCGATAGTCCACGCAGAACCGCGTGGTCCCATCCTTCTTTTTGACCAGCACAACAGGTGACATCCAAGGACTTCCCGAGGGCTCGATCACGCCTGCGTCGAGCATTTTTTCAACCTGCTCGTCAGCTTCCGCCCTCTTGCTCCAAGGGAGCCGTCGGGCGGCCTGACGAATAGGCCGGGCCTCACCGGTGTGGATCTGATGTTTCACCAGGCCCGTACGTCCAATATCCTCGGTGGACAGGGAGAAGAGGTCCAAATGGGACCCAACCAGTTTGTGTAAGGCCTCCCTCTGGGTACCTCCCAACTCTATGCTACTACGATTTACCATCTCGCAAATGGAATCGGGCCAATTCCTAGAACTTATTGAAGGCTCCCCCTGGGGCCGGCTCGGCTGGACGTTCTCGCCCCTCACTGACGCGACTTCTCTAACTGGGGTGCAGCCAGCTACCTTCGTGCCCCTCACTATAGTGCGTGGTTCTGTGCTAATATTAATTACTCGGACGGCCACCACCGGCCCGTCCGTTTTTACAAGGGTACGGCCCACGATTAAACCAGGTACGGATAGCGCTGCCACCGGTTCGACCAGGCCGCAGGATTCCTGCCATGTCGGGCGAGCTGACCATCGGGCCGGCACTACGGCCTCGGCCCCCGGAGGGATGGTCACGGCCTCAGGAGCCTCCAGCTCCACCCTCTCGGCCGTGCTCACCCCCTCCAATGGTAGCTCTTCCACTCCCCATCGCAGGATCCCCCGACTCAAGTCGATTTTACAACCGCTGGCAGTCAACAAATCCAACCCTATTAAGCATGGGTCGCACACCTCCGCCACCCAAACCTCTATCTCTTGCTTTACCGATCCCAACTTGAGGGTCACAAAACCACGCCCTATGATCGGAGCCGTTGCCCCGGTAGCCAACTGCAAACTATGATTTTCCAGACGCTGGATTTTACCCCAGCCGTCTGCACTCGAATTAAGGACCACGGGGCTGATGATCGTGGCGCTGGCTCCCGTGTCCACCACGGCGTCTACCCCCACGCCGGCAATTTTGCACCGAATTGTCAAACTACCCGTCCCAATTTGGCCACAATGAATGACCTGTCGCGTCAACGAGGGCTTCTCTCCATCCCCTACTGCCGAACACCGCCCTGCATGCCCGGCACGTTCTAGTTTCCCGGGCCCTGGCGGGGGGGTGTCTGTGGTCGGCTAGGCCGATCGATACTAGGCGGAGTTGAGGGCATCGGTTGGCGGGAAACGTCCCGGCGCGGAGCTCGACACTCCCACGCACGGTGACCCATCCGAGCACAGTTATAGCACCTCACCTGGTAAGGTGCTTGCCTCCGGTATTCCAAATTCCCCCCCCTGTATGTCCGAATTGGGGTACTCTGTCGGGGACTACCGGGTGCCACCGCTGGGGCCGCCTGCCATGGTCCAGGTCCCGCCAGGCGCCGATCCACTAACCTCTGGACCATGCTTTCCAGATCAGGGCCCCCGTCGGGGGCGGGCCCCCTTGGGGGGCCGCCCCCCATCACGGGCCCCATCTGACGCACCGCCACTGCATGGCGCTCGCCTCCCCGGGCCAGGGGCCTCGCTGCTTCCCAACGGGCTGCAGCGTCGGCCGCCTGACTCATGGTCTGCGGGCGCCACATGGCGAGCTGTTGTCGGAGCTCCAGATCCGGAAGGGCCTGAATAAAATGATCCAGCGCCAGGCTTTCCTGGGAACTCGCTGCCATGTCTGCGTGTGCAATCCCTACTGCGCGGCGAATATCGTGAGCAAGTTCCCCGATGGTCTCCTGGGGCTTGCGTTTACGCTGCGCAAGTTGAGCTTTAACAAGCTCGCTTTGCTGCTCGATACCGAAACGGTTAATTAAAGCCGCACGGAGAGCTGGCAGGGTGAGAGCACCCGGTGGTAAAGCTGTCAGCACCTCCGCCGCCGCACCGCGCAGTGCCCCCACCAGGTGTACTCCACCTTCGTCCGGATTCCAACCGTTGCCTTTACACACATACTCAAACTGCGCCAGGTACGCCCTCAAATCACTCTTGCCGTCATACGGCGCGAGTGGGACCTTGTGGGCGCCCGAAGGTCGGACCCCGCGCGTCACTCCTTGCGGGATCAACGCGGGACCAAACCGCTCGGGCTCCCACAGTACGCTATTCCCGGGGGGCTCCCGCGCATCCCCCGTCCCTCCAAACACTACCCCTCCCGGTGTCGATGCCTGGGTCGCCCCTCCGCAACCCGCTACCCATGCCATACCCCCACAGCCTTGCTCACCAGCACCCCCCTCACTTCCCATAGCCAAACCTCCTTGCACACCTCTTCTGTCCATACACTCCGGACCAGTCATACATCTTACCATTGGTCCCTCACGAACACCCGGGTCTACACCACCCCCCAAGCCGACTGAATCTCCCCTCACATCATGTACATTGCCACTCACCTCCGTACCTCGTCGCACCTCCTCTGCCACCTGCAAACTTTTTATTTGGTTAGTGAGCACCGCATCATGATTTGAACACAGACCTTGTACATATTCCATGACTTCCTCCTTTATCTCCCTCTTAGCTTCCCTCCGTCTCTTCTTAATTTCACTCACCCCTTCTTCCACCTCCTCTAATTTTTCCTTTACCTCTTTCAGCTCCCGGTGCGCCCCCTCGATTTCTTCCTCCATTGCTACTTTAACCGTTTCTATGTGCGTCCTTACCTCCCGGTCCTTCGTCTCCATTACTTCTGTCACCTCTTCCAACCTCTTCGTCAATCCCTCATGTACCATTTGACATTCCTTTTGTGTCGCTATTAATTCATTTTTAATGTCCTTTTGTGTTGCTTTTAAACCCCCGATGATTGCAGTGTTCTTTTCCACTTGGTCCGCTAGTTCTTTTTGTCCCACCGTCAGCTGTTCTACTCCTTTCGTCAGGTCTTCTATTCCCCCCTGTAACTTTACCGTATTATTTCTCACCTCTTTCTCGATACGCTTTTCGCCTCGCTTTACCTCCTCGCGTAGCCCCGAGACCTCCTCACTCACCCCTCGTCGTATTTCCTCCATCTGGTTCCCCATCTGTTCGATTTCCCGGGCGGATTGTTCCCCTATTTCCCGCAATTTGTCCTCCATCCTATTTTCTAACCCCATTAACCCATTTTTCACCCCCTCTAACTGATTCTCTTGAGCGGCCATTCTGTTTTCTACCCCCATTAACCCATTTTTCACCCCTTCTATCCCGTTGTCTAACCCCCCAAATTTCTTGTCTAACTCCTCAAAATTATTGTCTAACTTCCCAAATTTAGCTTCTAGCCGTTCCCCCATTTCCCCCATTTTGCCCCCCATTGCCCCCATTTGGCCCTCTAATCGCTCACTATTAGCCCTCGCTTCGTCCCTCATTTTGTCCATAAGGGCCCCCATTTTTCTGCTTTCCATTTTCTCACTATCGTTATTTTTCTGCATTTCCACCATGAATTGGGTCATGAAGGCTTGCATTTGGGTCGCGCTCATTGGTTCCGCGACCGTGGCCTCCTCAACCACGTGCGCGAGGGCGCCATTTTGTGCGTCTGAAACCTCCGCAACCACATTGCCATTTTTCTCCTCCTCCCTTTCCTCCACATACATTTCCCCGAGGTCCTGGGTCGATTCCACCCTGTCTATCTCTCCCACCGACATCCGATCGCCTTGATTGTCCATGGCGCGATCTCCAACTTCGGGTTTTGCTTTATAAAACAAAATAAATTTCGGCAGCTTGTAATTTTGAGCGCGTTAAGCGCGCTTCGGGTCCGATCTCCCTCCTCGACACCAATTGTTACTCTAATAGTACAATTGGTGTTCCAAAATTTGGGCCTAACAAATTTAGTCCCAGGTTCGAATCCAACTCCTCGACACCAATTGTTACAGACGCGGCTTTTAGATGTTATATGGACCGAGCGGTGGTGTATTTAACCGCGTCCGAACAGTTACTCCCCGATTAAAACCCGATTTCACCCGACGTTGACCAGATCGCCCCACGGATATTCAATCGGGAAATCTCTAAAGCGATCGCAAGAGAATGAAAAAGAAGAAGAAGAATACGGAGGAAGAACAGATTTATTATACACACACAAGCAATATTTTAGAGCGACCAATATTATTTACGGCAATAGATGGAAAAGAGCAGTCACACAGTGCATTGTTAACTTATTCTATTTCATTTACTTAATCCCCAAGACAAACGAGTAGGACAGGACGTTCACACTCACACGGTGGATATTGCAGGAAGGAATAGCTGAGGTGGACGCGTGGAGGAAGGCAAGGTCGGAGGCCGCAGCACCCCTCGCGGTTTTGGCGGGAAAACCTCCGTCGCGTATCCGCGGCCGTCACGCGCTGGCTCGGCACACCTGCTCCTCTTCCTGGGGTGGAGCCGTCTCCCTCCGTTCAGCGCGTCTCTCCAACGACAGGGGGGTTTTGCAGGCAGGCAGGTAGGTAGGTAGGTAGGGCTTGCGGTGGATTGCGCTCCTCTTCCAGGTCATCCCCCAGCGTATCTCTCAAGGCCTCTCTCCAGTCATCTCTCATCTGCTAAAGCAGTCCCCTGCAGTCGCTTTTATCACCTCCAGCGAAATCAAGCCGCCGACTCCGAGGGCGCGCCTACCGGGTCACTCACCGCGGTGTTGATTGGCTGTTAGGGCTGGTTCACTCCTTGCTTCTTATGACGAGGTGGAGACACGCCTTTCTTCCCCAACCTTACCTCGTGGCCAATGGTGGTTTGAAGAAAACCAGCCAAAATGCGGAAGGCAATTGGAAGGGAGGTTTTGGGGAAATTGGAAGGGCCTACGCTTATTTTGTTTGATACAATGCAAAGTCAATCTAGTGGAAAACACATACTTAGCCTACATGGAATAAGGAAATACACTATTTAAAAGATATATCGTGACCTGCGTGTATGTTCTATGAAATTAATTAGGAGGACGGCTGCGACCATTATTTACATTACCAGGATGTTACCATACCAAAACCATACTCTTCACATCCGTTACCCTTCCTCCAAAATTGTTACACTCCTCAAACCCCGTTACACTTCTCAAAACCCGTTACACTTCTCAAAATCGTTACAATATATATATATATAAATATATATATATATATATATATATATATATATATATATATATATATATATATATATATATATATTGCTGCGGTTTTGAGATTGGCACATTGAAGGCATTAAAGGTTAAAGGTTTTCCCCCCATAGTTAGTCACACGAGCAACATGTAGGCCCATTTGTAGTATAGTTATGTCTTAGTATGTGTAAGAATAGGCCATTTCCCCTCTTAGTACCTGCGCAGTGTAAAGACAGGAGAGTAGGCCCCATTCATTTTGCGTCCACCCTCCAATTCTACCTCTATGGGCGTAATCCATCCCGCGCCACATTTGGCTGCCCACGAGTCGAGTAACACGAGGTAGGCCTAAAAAGATGGGGGCGGCGTTGAGGTCGGGAGCGGCAGAGGCGATGACGGTAAGAGCCACCAGCCAATCAGAGCTCGAGCGGAATGGCGTGAGAGGGCGTGGTGAAGCGCGTCTGGTGAGTTCCAGAAGGTTCGCGGGGCGGGTTTATATAAGCCCATGCGAAAAGCCCTCGAAAGGACTTGTACGCCAGGACTTACAAGCAGGACTAGTGCGGGAACACTTGATCAAGATGGACTTGGTCGAAGGACTAGTGCGGGAACACTCGATCGAGAAGGACTTGGTCGAAGGATGAGTGCGGGAACACTTGATTGAGAAGGACTTGTTGGGAGGGACTTGCTCGTAGAGGACTTGCAGAGGATACGCGTGTTGAACAGGACTTGTACCAGTGGCGAAAGGACTTGCGCAGAGAGAGACAGAGAAGAAGAGGCGTTGAACCATACAAGTACGTGGGTGCAGCCAGACGCGCCGGTAACGCATATAGCGCATTTCGGCCACGCGAGTGAACGCGGCCATAGCCGCAAGTGAATGACCGCCAGTCACGCCAAAGTCCGCTCCCTACCATTCACCCCGTGATAACCCGCTCCGTTCAGGCGACACGCGGCGAGCTCCTGCCTTCACCTACTTCCATGTCCAAGGGACGTGCCGGGGACCAGAGAGAGAGCTGCACGGAAGCCATCCCTAGACGCGCTGGCGAACATCAACCTGCCCACCAGAAATTCCCGTGTGAGTGTGTGTGTGAGACGGGCCCGTTTGTCCTATGTATTAAGTAAGACTGTATAAGGCTGCTCTGTGTCCCCTTTTCTTCTACCACTGTATAGTGTAAATAAATTCTGTTCTTCCTTCTGATTCGATCGTACCTGTGATTTCTCCATTGACTAAGCGTGGTACAAATAAGATCCGCTTGAATCGGGGTCTAGTAATTAATAATAGCGCGAATCACGTGTACGCAAACCGCTCGGCATATCATCAACACACGTGGTTCGTGCTGGGCTTATTTCCTCGCTTCCAGGGCAGCGTTAGTACTTAGGTAACAGCGAACTTGGTCCTGCAACCCTATTTAGCACTGTCCGGAAGGGACGTAATAGGTCCCGGGTCGCGCCAGGTCAGTCAAGACAAGGGGACTAATCCCCCCCTTGCTAAGGGGAGAAGGCCGGCAGCAGATCCGCAACAATTGGTGTCAGGAGTGGGATAGGACCCGAAGTGCGCTTAACGCACTCCAAATTACGAGCGACCGAAATTTAGTTTTGTAACATCCAAATTAAATTCGTGCCATGGCTAGCCAAAGTGGTCGAATGCCGGTGGGGGTAGAAATAAATGAGGAATTGATAACCCAGGACCCACGGGAAGAATTGGAAGAAGAAGAGGACATTGATGAGGGGCCGGCAGTACGGGAAGAAAATGGCGGCACCTCGCACATGGCGGCGAGAGCCGAGCCCGCGGTGCCAGTGGGTTAGGACCTGTATGTACTCGTAGAGCAACTACGAGCATCTATAGAAATGCAGAGGGACGAAGCAAGGCGTGACAGGGACAAATCCACCTGGGAAAGGAAAGAATTGGGGGACAAAACCACCCGGGAAATGAAAGACGGGTTAAATAAATTGGAAAACAAAATGGGTGGGAAATTGAAAGAATTGGGGAAAAATCCACCGAGGCTTTTAAAAAATGGGTGATGAATTGGAAAACAAAATGGGTGACCAATTGAAGGAAATGGGGGATAAATCAAGCAAAGACATAATAAAATGGGTGAGCAATTGGAAGAGGTGAAAAAGGGGCTGGAAGGCAAAATGGACGCCTGAAAGAACTAATTGAGAAAAATGAGGGTGGCGTCGAAAAAGGAAACGAAAGAGACAGGGAAGGACATAAGACGCAAGTTGAGCAAAGAGGTCGCAAAGGGACATGACAGGGTAACGCGATGTGAGGAATGCGTGGAGAGCGTGGTAGAGCAGAGTGCAGTTAAGTTGACTGAGGGGGTAGAAATCACGACTCGGGGTGTCGAAGAGCCGATGGCTGTCAAATTGAATAGAGGAATGTCGGGAGCGCCGGGGAAGGTCGAATTGGAAGACGAAATTTTATTGGCGCCGGCGGTCGTCGAGGACAATGAAATGATTATAATTGAAATTGGGGCCGAAGAGACGGCAGAGTTAGAGATTAAATCGAGGGAAGTGATGGAATATGTGCAAAGTCCGTGTTCGCATTGTGATGTCGTGCTTGCTAATCCCAATAAAGGTTTGCAGGTGCTGGCGGAGAAGAGGGTCCTTAAGGTGAGTAGGAGCGTGTATGGCGCGAAAATGTTTGGCGTGAAAAGATTTTTGGCGCGCTTGGGATCGCGACGTAACCCGGGCGCTCGTGGAAGGTCCGTGGTGCGATGTGTGAGGGTGAATGGTGCGCGTGTGCGAACGGCACCGAAGCGCGAGTGTATAACGGAGTGTATGTGGGAAGAGTGTGAAACCGAGTGTGAAACCGAGTGTGAAACAGAGTGTGCGATGGCCAAAGAGAGTGTGCGAGAATGCACACCAGAGTGTGTGGTAGAGAGTGTGCAGGAGTGCACACCAGAGCACGTGATTGGGTGTGTACCGGGAGAGTGCACACCCGTGGTTGTTACTGAGTGTGTAACAAAAGAGTGTGTGCAAGGGTGTGCGATGGCCAAGTGTGTAACGGAGTGTGTGAGTGGTACGAGTGCACCGGAGTGTACGGGAAACGAGTGCGCACCGGACCGTGTGCGGGGAACGAATGCTGTAATAGAATGCAGGGAGTGTATGGGAGGCGCTGGAGTGCCTCGGTGTGCGAGTAAGGAGCGGTTCGCGTGTGGGTGTGAGAATGCGGCTCAAGCATCGACCCAGACCGGGGGGTTAGCGCGTAGTGCGACGGATAGCTGACGCGAGCCCTCGGTGCGTGGGGTGCTTTGTGTGCAGCGGAGATCGGCAGGGATCGTTGCTGCGGCGGCGTGCATGATTCGTGCCGGGCCCCGCCCTGTATGGTTGGTGCCGCGCCTTGGTGGGAAAGACGATCGGCACGGTTCGAGGGGGGGTAGGAGAGGTCGGAGCTTCGCCCCCTGGCGGGCGCGGTGCTCCGACCGTGGATGGTTGGGCCATCATGCAGGGGACCGAAAGGCTCTGCGCAGGGATGGCGCCTGGAACCTAGGCCCCAGCATGCCTCCTCCCCTGAATCAAAAATGCCGGACGGACCCAACCTACAGGAGACAAACCACCCGCATGCATCCCTCGGCTTTTCGAAGCCGAGCTGTGAAAATGTATTTCCACACCGAGAGGCTCAAGTGGAGTGGACGAATGGCGATAGTGTTGGTGAATGGTGCCCGGTGTGGGGGGATGGTCGTTTTACCATCCCTCGTGGGGCAAATGAGCAGTAGAATATGGGGTGGCAGTGTAAACTAGCCGAAGGCGGCCTGGGATAATTGTTAGGGATTTAGAAATGACGATAGGGACGAGATTTAAGTATTGACTTTGGTACAGGTAGAGGGGATGTAGGGAGATTAGAAGGATGATAATGACGAGGGAGTGCTTAGTGCAAGGGAAGACGGGAAGCACGAGTATTAGAGAGAAGTACTTAGTTAGATGATGCTGTGTGTGTGTGTAGTAGCGTGGAGAAATTGTGTGTGTGGATGAGCTTGAGCAAATGAGGAATTGAATGGGAATCACGGTGTGGATGAGCTTGAGATTGAGGCGCAAATGAGGCATTGTTCGGGGATGACCAGAGGTGGTGTGTGAGTGGTGTATTGAGGACAATGGATTTGTGTTGAGTGAATTGACTTCCAGGGTGTGCAAGTGGAGAAAATGTGTAAGAGCACAAGAGATGTGCAAGAGAGCTTGGTGTGTGGAATAAATGGTGAGAATATGTGGTGTGGAAGGATTGGTGTGTGGAATAAATGGTGTGGAATACATGGTGCGAAGGAGTGAATGGGGGAAGATGGACCCCTTCACGGATACCCGGGGAGGGTAGTTTAAAAGTCAGGTAGAGGGTCTCGGTAAATTATTGGATATTGACATCTGTGGTGCAGGAAGTGCTTGGATGGGTGCATGAGTCTGTGGAATGGCTGGGCATGTGGTCTTTGTTGGTGCATATGGATATTGGAGCACTCCGCCACTTGTAGTCTGTCGGCCAGGTGAGGCCGCAGGTAGGCTCTGGGAGCCAGTCAGAGTAGTCTTCAGTGGGGCCCGAGGATCCGGGAGAAGGACCCGGGTAGCCCAATGCCAGAGAGGGCATCAGATTGGTGAGAGAGCCAGGAGGGGCCTTATCCGATTTAGGGTAGTCAAGGACTCAGAGGAGCAAGGAGCTCGGAGGAGCACCCGGTGGTGCAAGGAGCAAGGTAAGCTCGGGTGGCGACTTCAGAGGCGGAGTTGCGCAGGTAGTTGGACCTGCTAGTGGAGCCACACAACCCAGCCCCGAAATTGTGCAAAGGCACAGATAGAAAAATTGGGGAGTGAGACCCAAATTGGATGGCATCACAGGATGGTCAATGGGAATTGGTTTTTAGAACCACATAGTGTAACGATGGCCAATTTAATTGGCAGGGCAAGACCCCGGGTAGTGTAACCGAGTTAATGTTATTAGAGGATAGGTAGGATGAGAAATCTCTTTGCACCATCCACATCCACTCACCAAGGGAGATGGAACTCCACACCAGGTTTTGTGAACGATTTGAGTGGGTGAGACGCATCTCGACATGATTAGACATTGTGTGTAATTCCATCTCTTCCTTCTTGGGAGGGATTGGAAGACGAATTTTGTATAGAGGGGAATATGGGAGACAAGACGTAGAGACGGATTGGTAAATTGTAAATACAGGGAGGGGCGAGGGTAGTGTAAGCTGACATGGGGGGGGGGGGTGGGTGGTACGGACAGTAGGACGAGCTTACTCTGCTCGCTCTCCCACGCCCCTCATGTTGCATTGCCTTGTATTGATGTGTACCCTTGTGTCCTTTCCTTTGCTAACTGTGCTTTGTCTTCCTCCCCACCCGTGGACCCATTTTGGAGGGGAAGTGTGCAGGAACACTGAACTGTGCAGCTGAAACTGGCTACACCTGTGCGGCACCCCTGCTGCATTTTGCTGCATCACAATACACATTATGGACCACACGTTCTGTGGCCTTGCCTTTTTTGCTGAGCAGTAATTTGCTGCAAACTTACCTTGCACCTGTGGACCACTGGTTTTAAGTGGCGTCAATGTCACGCAGTCGGACCACATGAGATTGGCCCTGCTGGCAATAAAAACGGACACGGTTTGTACGTGGTATTCTGGTGTGCCAGGAAAGAAGAACCTTTAAGATTTTTATTCTTGCACACCGAAAATGAAGCATGAAGCAAGAAGATGCAGCTAAGCAGCCAATGTGACATTTAAATATGACATTTAAAATGTGAACTTTTGGTGAAATGTGTATTGGTTGTTACATGCTCCTCCCCGACCGTACTGGTCCGGACACGGTACACCGTGTACCTCCGAGCCCCGAGAGGAGTCACGGCAGAAAATGTGTTATTCTGTATGTCAAAGATCAATGGTGAAGCCACACCAATTGTTACCAACAAACAAATATTGTATTAAGATCACACAAGAACAACAGTACAACAATAATAGTAATCAAAAGTACAATCAATATATATCCTATGATGGTACTGTTGTAGAAATCATTCAAGTCCAGAACTTTAGTCCATCTGTTGGTTTAATTCCATTAAGACCTTTCACATCATTCTGCAAATACAGGGATGCGATAGAAATAAGGTTTGGCATCACATAGGTCAATCCATAATATAGTTCAATGAAAGCAAGCGTAATATTCTATGCGGTATGTACCGGTAGCGAGTCTACTAGTCAATGTAGCATGTCACAGGAGAAGTCGCCTAGAGCAACGGCTGCATCGGGTCTTATAGCCGCGCCCCCCCCCCCCCCTAGCGGTGTCAGCGAGCAGCGAGCATCACCTGGGTTCAGCATTAATACGATTTCACTACATTCTCCCCACCGTTAGAATTACACTGCCGTGCGGCTAGAATCGAGCGAGGCGTCAGCATTAACTGGGTGCGGAATAATGGCATCAGTCGGCCCAACCGTACCGGTCCGGACGGCGAATTTGCCTGCCAGCACGTGTCCGAAATTCCCCGGGTACGGCATCACGTAACCCAGAGACCCCGGCGTCGGAGTAGCTGCTGGAGTCAGGTGACGAAGGGGGTACCACCAAGCCTTCAGGCAAGGGTGGCTGTGGCGAAGGGAGGGCCGGCAGACGTTCAGTGACGGAAGTGTCGGAAGAGTCCATAGTCTCATAGATTGGCTCGTCCGATTCCTTATAAGGGTCGGTGACCCCGCATGGGGCAAGATGGCGTACGGAGACAGTGGACTCACGCCCATCTGCCGTCATCACACGTGCATGCTCGGGATTAGCCTGGAGTATCTGCACTTTGTCCACTAAGGGGTCGTACTTGCTCGTGCGGACCGCCCGTTTGAGATAGGCCGGCCCGGGCTCAGCGAGCCAACTGGGTAATGACCGGACACACCCCGAGCTCCTCGGGTGGTGGAAAAGTCTCTCGTGGGGAGTCTGGTTGGTGGCCGTACATAGGAGAGCCCTAATCGAGTTCAGCGCCGCAGGTAGCAACCAAGCCCATTTGTCGAGGCCCCGGCCGAGGGTCCGGAGGTTGAGCACGACGGCCCTCCATATAATCCCGTTGAAGCGTTCGATCTGCCCATTCGCTTGGGGTCTGTACGGCGTGGTATAACTAGAAGCGACGTTATTTTGGAGCAAGTAGCCACGCACTTCCTGAGACAAAAAGACCGCACCTCGATCAGTATGCACATAGGCCGGGTACCCAAACATGGAGAACAAATTCTGCAGGCATCGCATTACCGTGGCAGCCGTCATATCCACGCACGTATAAGCAAAAGGAAATCGCGAGTACTCATCGACGATAGTGAGCAGATAGCGAGAGCTACTCGACACCGGCAACGGGCCCTTTAAATCCATCGCCAACCTTTCCCACGGCCTCGTAGCCCTAACCAGCGTCCCCATGGGAGGGTTATAGAAATGCGGTTTTATTTCTGCGCATATAGCGCAGTCGCGACAGATACAGCGGATATCGTCAATCGAGTACGGTAGATTGCCACGTCGCACAAAATGAGCGAAACGCGTCATGCCCGGATGCCCCGCAGTTTCGTGCAAAGCGCGTAGGCCCTCTAGAGTGACGATACCCGCGCATGTAACTGGTCTCGATAAGGCGTCGGCGACCTGGTTATCCTTCCCCGGGCGGTATTTGATAGTGTAGCAGAAGTCGGCAAGCTCTATACGCCAGCGAGTGATTTTCTCATTCTTAATGCGCTGGGCGTGTAAGGTGTCGTACATGAACGCAACACTTTGTTGGTCCGTGATGATTTTAAAGCATCGTCCGAGTAAGTACGGGCGCCATCGCCGAATCGACTCGACGATCGCGTACGCTTCCTTTTCGACAGACGAATGTCTCCGCTCAGCGGAGGTAAGAGTCCGTGAAAAGAAAGCCACCGGGCGCCCACCTTGGGAGAGGGTCGCCGCTATGGCATGATCCGAGGCATCACTTTCTAAGACGAAAGTTCCGCTCTCGTCGATCGTCGCCACAGCGGCACTGGCGATGTCGGCCTTAAGGCCTCCAAAGGCCGCCAAAGCGTCCGGACGCAGAGGGGATGTGTCGCAGGCCACAAGTGGGCGAAGTTTCACGGAGAAATTTTGGACCCACTTAGAGTAATGGGCGAATATCCCGAGAGCGCGCTTCAGGGACGCCCGATCGCTGGGAGGGGCCATATCGAGCAGAGGTCGCAGACGCTCCTTATCCGGAGCGACAGAGCCATGGGTCACGGTGTACCCCAGAAGATCTATCTTGCGTAGGGAGTATTGACACTTAGCCTCATTCATGGTTAAGCGATACCTCTGCGTGACCTTGAGGAAGCACTTCAGATTAGCATCATGGTGCCCTTGGTCATACCCACAAACCGTAAGATTGTCTAGATAGACGAAAACATCGGTCAAGTTCTCCCTCGCAATGAGGTCATCCATGGCCCTCTGGAAACAGAAGACCCCATTCATCACCCCAAAAGGCAATCGAGTAAACTGGTACAACCGTTGCCCCGACTCAAAAGCGGTATAGATACGATCTGCCCTAGAGATAGGGACCTGATGATATGCACTACGGAGATCGAGAGTGCTGTAGACCGAGTATGGGCCACCTGTCGCACCAGCGCGTCCATCCCCGGAAAGGGGTAGGCATCCAGCTGTGTAAAACGGTTAATCGTTTGGGAATAGTCGATTACCATGCATCTGCGGTGTGCTTCGCTTCACACCACTAAGACCTGGGCCCGCCACGGCGACCGGCTGGGTTCTATGATGCCGTCTTTCAAGAGCTGAGCCGTCTCTCCCGCAATGAATTGCATGTCTGCTCGAGAGTAGCGCCGTGATTTTACCGCTACAGGTGTACAGTCAGAGGTGAAATTGGGGAACAGCGAAAGTGGCTGGATGTCCATTCAAAATCGCCGTTTGACGAGTATGGGCCTCCGTAGTCTTGCCATTCAAACTCGTCGTTTGACGAGTATGGGCCTCCGTAGTCTTGCCATTCGAAATCACCGTTTGAAGAGTATGGGCCTCCGTAGTCTTGCCATTCAAAATCGCCGTTTGACGAGTATGGGCCTCCGTAGCCTTGCCATTCAAAATCGCCGTTTGACGAGTATGGGCCTCCGTAGGGGTTTGGCGAGGCCCCAAAGCCCCTCGCGTTGCCCGGAGTCTAGTCAAGGACGCACGTTCCGTGTCCGATTGAGGATGAGACTGTTGTGGCTGTTCGGTGTCTCTCGCCAAGGTCGATTGGGCGACCAGGGGCCCGCAAGGAGGGGCACTGCCCATCAAAGCCGGGTAAGGCACCGTGTTCCGTGCTCGGCCCATAGGCTCTGCAATAAGCCCATTCAAGGTCGCGCGCGGCCGCGAACCACGTGCGGTTTTCCGGCACACTTTTGCATAGTGCCCCTTTTGCGAGCACAAATGGCATATTGCGTCCCGAGCCAGACACACTGACCGGAGATGTCGTTGACCCCCACAGAAGTAGCATGTGGCTCCGCGTAAGGCCTTGGGCCTGGTCGTAGCGGCAGCCGTCAGGATCCCCGGATCCTCTGCCGGGGCATCCTGGAGTTCCGTGAGCGGATCCGCTCCCGGTTCCTCGGCGGTAGCACTCTCCGGCCGTGCGTGTAGCGAGGTCCCCGCCAAGAGGCGCGTGCGATCATAGTCGTTCGACTGCAGCCGCGCTTCGGTATATACTTTTCCTTGTTCTAGAGCCGCCGTGAAGGTCAGGTCGGTCTTCTCCAAGAGCTTGAGCCTGAGGTCCTGAGAGGAGACTCCGGAGACGAAAGTATCTAGGAGAAGGTCATCTTGAACCTGCTCGTGAGTCCGTGGCTCTTGGGTGCTGTCTAGCAGGAGTTGCCGGAGCTCCTGGGCATAGTGATCCATCGACTCGTTTGGTTGCTGGCGTCGTGATGACAGCAAATGCCGAGCATATATCACGCTCTTTTGCTTTATGTACAATCGCTTGAGCTCCGCAACAGCGAGGTCATACGTCGCACATCGCGCAATACTGTTGTACACCTTGTAGTCGACTCTGGACTGGAGCGCTGCTAGCTTCGCGGCAGCTGTCGGCTCAGTGTCCTGGTCAGCGAACTGATTCTCCAAAGTTTTCAACCAGTGAGTCAGTTGCAAACCAGCATCCGGGGCTTGCGGGTCGGCGCAGAACTGCGACACCACCAGCATCTTGTTCCCCGCCATGTCCGTAGATTTTAATGGAATTGAATTAAGTGTTGTAGTAATCATTCAAGTCCACAACTTTAGTCCATCTGTTGGTTTAATTCCATTAAGACCTTTGACATCATTCTGCAAATACAGGGATGCAATAGAAATAAGGTTTGGCATCACATAGGTCAATCCATAATATAGTTCAATGAAAGCAAGCGTAATATTATATGCGGTACGTACCGGTAGCGAGTCTACTAGTCAATGTAACATGTCACAGGAGAAGTCGCCTAGAGCAACGGCTGCATCGGGTCTTATAGCCGCGCCCCCCCTAGCGGTGTCAGCGAGCAGCGAGCATCACCTGGGTTCAGCATTAATACGATTTCACTACAGGTACCATCAGTTTCGAAACATATAACTCACTGTGCTCCAAGTGAGTGAACCAAGAACATTCCCAATGTCTCTTTCCCTGCTTCAAACCAAAGTTGATTCCGGTTTCAAGCCGAAGTCGATCCTGGCTTCAAGCCAAAGTCGATCCGCTCCAGCGATCGTCAGAACGATGTCCAATCGAGACCAGTATCTCGTTCGGATGATAATCACAGTGACGCGGCCAAAGCTGCGTGAAGGCGCCCTCAAGGTGACTGGGAAATCCAAAGGCGCCCTACAGGCGACTGGGAAATCACACCCTCGGGTATGGACGTTTCCCGGCTCACAGTCGGCGAACCTCAGATTTACCTTCCAAAAGCCGCATTGCACACACACACACCAGATAAACGTCTGAAAGCGGTGAGAATAACTGAAGCGAAGCAAAGAAAAACCTTGCGCATCGCGCAAAGCGCATGAGTCAAAATGGCCGACGGCCCATTCTCGAGACGTTACAGCCCTTCGATGATTCTCTTTGGAATCAATCGCAAAACCTGACACGCAGGTTGATCTGTCACAGCGATAACAACTCTGTCGCAGGAATCCCTTTCGTGGGAAATCCAAAAGTTTGCTAGTGACCTCCGTTCGCTAGCGTTGGCTCAAACCCTCAACGCCACTCGGCTTCTTCCCCGATTCACTCGCTCCGCCTTCTTTTTCTCCTCTTCCTCTTCTTCTTCATCCGGTTCCGGTTTCATTTAAAACATTAACCTTTTTACCTTTTGACAATAATAATTGCTATTTCCCTCAAACAACAATAATAATAATACATGGAATCAAAAATGTTTACAGTGGATGAAAACCACAACAACGGAAGTGACGAATCCGTAACATGGTGCATTGGTGCATTGCTGTGTTTCTCCCCTCCAAACTTCTTTCCACAAAAAGAACAGGTCCTGGGTTATAGAAAAGTAAATAATTAGGTTTAGTGTTGTAAATAAGATGCTACCCACCGGCTTTTGTTTAGTTTCAAAACAATTCCACAATTCGGTTAGCTGTGGGTGTGATTCGGTTAGAGTTAGTTACAAAACGCAGTAGGTGGGACATATCTAGTGTTGTAAAACTGTCACACACAGGGAGTTAGATTAAATGTTAGAGGGGAACCACATCTAAGTGTCACACCTAATTTAAAAACTAGTCCCAAACGTTTCTCAAAACCGGTCATTCTCACTTGTGTGGGTTCGACTCGGGGACGAGTCTGGCAAGGGAGGGGCGCAGTGCTGCGGTTTTGAGATTGGCACATTGAAGGCATTAAAGGTTAAAGGTTTGCCCCCCATAGTTAGTCACACGAGCAACATGTAGGCCCATTTGTAGTATAGTTATGTCTTAGTATGTGTAAGAATAGGCCATTTCCCCTCTTAGTACCTGCGTTGTGTAAAGACAGGAGAGTAGGCCCCATTCATTTTGCGTCCACCCTCCAATTCTACCTCTATGGGTGTAATCCATCCCGCGCCCCATTTGGCTGCCCACTAGTCGAGTAACACGAGGTAGGCCTAAAAATGTGGGGGCGGCGTTGAGGTCGGGAGCGGCAGCGGCGATGACGGTAAAAGCCACCAGCCAATTAGAGCTTGAGCGGCATGGCGTGAGAGGGCGTGGTGAAGAGCGTCTGGTGAGTTCCAGAAGGTTCGCGGGGCGGGTCTATATAAGCCCATGCGAAAAGCCCTCGAAAGGACTTGCACGCCAGGACTTACAAGCAGGACTAGCGCAGGAACACTTGATCGAGAAGGACTTGTTGGGAGGGACTTGCTCGTAGAGGACTTGCAGAGGATACGCGCGTTGAACAGGACTTGAACCAGTGGCGAAAGGACTTGCGCAGAGAGAGAGAAGAAGAGGCGTTGAACCATACAAGTACGCGGGCGCAGCCAGACGCACCGGTAACGCATATAGCGCATTTTGTCCATGCGAGTGAATGCGGCCAGAGCCGCAAGTGAATGACCGCAGGCCACACCAAAGTCCGCTCCCTACCATTCGCCCCGTGATAACCCGCTCCGTTCAGGTGACACGCGGCACGCTCCTGCCTTCACCTACTTCCATCTCCAAGGGACGTGCCGGGGACCGGAGAGAGAGCTGCACGGAAGCCATCCCTGGACGCGCTGGTGAACATCAACCTGCCCACCAGCAATCCCCGTGTGAGTGTGTGTGTGAGACGGGCCCGTTTGTCCTGGGTATTCAGTAAGACTGTATAAGGCTGCTCTGTGTCCCCTTTTCTTCTGCCATTGTATAGTGTAAATAAATTCTGTTCTTCCTTCTGATTCGATTGTACCTGTGATTTCTCCATTGACTAAGCGTGGTACGAATAAGAACCGCTTGAATCGGGGTCTAGTAATTAATAATAGCGCGAATCACGTGTACGCAAACCGCTTGGCATATCATCAACACAAGTGGTTCGTGCGGGGCTTATTTCCTCACTTCCAGGGCAGCGTTAGTACTTAGATAACAGCGAACTTGGTCCTGCAACCCTATTTAGCGCTGTCCGGAAGGGACGTAATAGGTCCCGGGTCGCGCCAGGTCAGTCAAGACAAGGGGACTAATCCCCCCTTGGTAAGGGGAGAAGGCCGGCGGCAGATCCGCAACAACATATATGTATATATCCCCTTTAAAAAATAAATAAATATATATATATATATATATATGCATCTCCCTCTGCAACCCCTTTCAAAATTTTCACATTTTGTTGTGTTACAGCCTGAATTTAAAATGGATTAAGTTGAGATTTTTTGTCACTCATTTACATATAATACCCCATAATATCAAAGTGGAGTTTTCTTTTAGAATGTTTTGAAATAAACATATATATGCATATACACAAATGCAGATACACACATATATATATATATATATATATATATATATATATATATATATATATATATATGTATGTATATATATATATATATATATATATATATATATATATATATATATACATATACATACATACATATGAACTGGCTAACTCCATTGAAGGACAAAAGGAGCTTCAATACAGTGTCATACCGCATTTTGGTAGGTTGTCGATCTTTTGTTGAGTGCTATCATGGTCACCATGAGTTTATAGCCTTGAGACCTGAAGCTCGTTCGGGCAAGAATTTGGAATTTACCTAGGGTGCCAGCAATAATGTGCCTACCTTGTCTAAAAGACACTGTGGGATCTTAACAACCACCAGCAATGAATGCGAGCAGACAGTGTTTGGCTTAACATCCATTTGAGCTATAAACGAGAGACATTGCAATCATTAATAACGAGAATAATGCGACTGTGTTGCCAATATGCCTCCGCATCGTCCCACAACGGGTAGATGCCATCACTCTGCATATGTATGGGCAGGGGATCACGTTTGTGAAGTTTTGTGTTGATCGGATAAGGTTCGTTTATCTATCCAAGATGGCTGCCAAACCACGTGACCTATGGCATCATCATTTTCAAGCTATATGCAACAGTGCGGTTAGATGATGTTTGTAAAATTTCACATCGATGTGGTGAGCGGTTTCAGAGATATAATTATTTAATATTTTCCTTCAATCCAAAATGGCTGCCAAACCATGTGACCTATGATGTCATAAATTAAATATTTCAATATAAATGGGTCATAGATCATGTGCATGCAATTTCAGATTTTTGGGATAAGGAATTCGATAAAAACATTTTTGGCTGGTATACCACTTCACCTATGATATCATCATTATCATGTTTTTGTTCCCTATTGGGAGTACTTGACGATGTGCCAAGTTTCAAATTTTTCCATTCAGTGGTTTCTGAGAAATATTTTTTTAATTATTTGCTTTTAATCCAAGGTGACGGCCATACCACGTGACCTATGACATCACAATTATCACAAAATCATTCTGCATGGGTGCCACTCCTACCCTGAAAGTATCGTCTCAATCGGACATATGGTTGCTGAGAAAAACGAGGTTTAGCCCGGACAGACGGACGGATGCACGTACGTACGGACGGACGAACGGACAACCCGAAAACATAATGCCTCCGGCAAAAAAGCCTTGCCTGCAGATCGGGAATCAAAAATAGACAAGACATTGTAACTCAATATATTTTTCAAAGTAGTCTCCTGATATTTTGTCCCATCAATGTGGTAGTGCCATGATACCACCTGAGTAGAAATATTTTCAGGTAAAGGTCTGCAGGTCTTGAGTCACATGCTTTGATGTCCTCATCATTTATATTTATATTTCCACGCAGATGTTCCTTGAGTGGTCCAGAAAGACAGGAATCGCAAGGTGGCAATTGTGGACTGTAATATAATATTTAAGATTTACACCGCATTTCCACTTGAGTGAAAGTGATCACTTTTGCAGTTTATCAGAGTGAACATTATCATGCAGTAATATTAGATCCAATGCAGCATACGTGTACATTGTCTGCTTATTGCTGGACTCACTTCGTTGAGTGGACATGTGTCTGTAGTACTGCCAATTGCTGGATTTCCCACGACGTCCAAGAAATTCCACATTATTTTTTACCGTTAAGGTCCCAAAACACCTTTCTTATAAGCTTTCCGGGTAATGGATGAACATTGAATATTTATGGTGGTGGGGACGAAGAATGTCTCCACTCCGTGCTGGCTCGCTTTGACTCTTCTTTGGATAAAATGATTAACTCAGGTTTCATCATATGGCACAGTCTTCAAGAATTTATCTCCTTCCCTCTGATTCGGAATTATTTAATTACAATTCATAACAAGGCTCAACATCTTCTTTTTGTATACCAAGTTGTGGTTCGTATAATAGCTAACACATATAGCATATAATAAAGGGAGCGAAAGACAAAAGGTGGGGGAGAGAGTGGATCACAACAACAGTAGAGAACAGGGACATCGGGAGATTTGTGGGAGAGGGCTGGGGCGGGGTACACGGGATAAATAAGATGGACACTACAAGGACTTTCAGGAATATATGACATTTGATTGTAATAAGTATATATATATTGTTACATATTTATGGGAATGTATGTGAAGTACTATTCAGGTCTTTGCTTATCAATGTGTAGTCGATTAAGGGTTGTTGTGGTTTGAGGGTCAGGAGCCCTTCTGGAAAAAGAGACCGGAAACGGAAGAGGAAAAAGACACGAGGTCGAGAGAAGCGACGAGTATTCTTCTTCCTCGCCCCGCTCCGACGAGAGGTGGGATCGATATTGAGCCGTGTGGAAAAGCGGCGTTCCCGAGCCCGTCTGGCGAGAGGAGTTACCGGGACGGATACCTGCCCGGTGGAGACGTCAAGCTGCCGTGTGGCCGTGCACCGACCCAGCGTCTGGCACCGTTCGCGGCACCGTCTACAAAGACGCGTACGGGTCGCACGTTGGGGCCTAACACGCGCTGCCAGCGGCGTGTGGCTTTTGCCTGCTGTACAGTACCCGCTTCGCGTGGCCAAGAAGGGGCTACAACCTTGGTTCCCGGTACGATACATGCCCGGTGGAGAAACGTCTACCCGGGGTTCGTTCAACCGCCCGAGTGCGGCGAAGCCGACCATTATCTTGGTCAGGAGGGGCCCAGAGACATTATGAGGGACAGAGACCAAAGGGGATCGTGAGTACAAAAGGGGACGCACGTATGTAAGATGGCCATCTTAATCATCTAGGGGGATTGATTGTTGAGTGTGAATTGTGTATGGTGGATTGCTCGGGGGATATATCCTTGATTGTATCATTGAAATTGTATGGTATCATTACCATTGAAATATATCATTGAAAATCCGTTTTCTCTTGGATGGAATTCCTAGGGATTGCGTTGCGAAAGCGCATATATAATAGCACTGTCTGGCGAAGTTCCTCTCACGGTCCGGGGGTCACCGTGACCAGGTAGTCACCGAGGGGACCACGTAACAGAATTGGGGGCTCGTCCAAATTACGATTTGCGGATTCGCAATTGGGTCTACGTCCGGGATTTAAAATTGTATAAAATAATAAAATAATATTTTTATTCATTCAAATTTATTAATTAAGTATTAATTGGTAAATTTTTGGGGAAATTGGGGTAAAGTCTTGGGTGAAGGTTAACAGGTGTTAACGATAGTCACCATGGCGTTTGTGGCACAGAACTTTGCGGTAACACCGAGTGAGGCACAGTTCCGAGCGTTACTAAAGTCGGACCTCTTGAAATTGGCCAAACATTTTAACTTGGAGGTCCGAACTAATTTGAGGAAGGCAGAGTTGCAGGCCACGGTGATACAATCTATGGTGGGATTAGGAACATGGGACGAGTTAGCCTGGGAGAGGCTACCCGAAGAACCAGAAGATGTTGAGCTCCGGAAACTGGAGTTGCAATTACGGAGCCAGGAACGGATCAAAGAAGAAGAAAGGAAAGCAGAAAAGGAAAGAGCAGAAGAGGAAAGGAAAGCAGAAGCGAGGAGAGAAGAGAAACAAGCAGAGGAAAGGAGAGTGGAACGAGAACTCCACGAAAGGTTAAAAGAAGAAGAAAGGAAAGCAGAAAAGGAAAGAGCAGAAGAAGAAAGGAAAGCAGAAGAGAGGAGAGAAGAGAAACAAGCAGAGGAGAGGAGAGCTGCAAGGGAACTCGAAGCAGAGGAGAGAAAAGCAGAAAGGGAATTAAAGGAACGTGACATGGAGCTTCGGCAGGAAATTAAATTCAAGGAGCTGGAGTTAATGAGAGAACGGGGAGAGGCACCACCCTTGCTGACGGGGTCGACACCTAACCAGAAAACCTGGGATGTGGGCAGACATGTGAGGCTGGTTCCACCGTTCAGTGAAAAGGAAGTCGCGAAATTTTTTCCACACTTTGAGAAAGTGGCTCGACAATTAAACTGGCCGGAGGAGGCCTGGACCATACTAGTGCAAAGTGTGCTGGTGGGAAAAGCTCAAGAGATTTATTCGGCGCTACCAATGGACCAATGTGCAGATTATGAGGTACTGAAGAAGCACATCCTCAAAGCCTATGAGTTGGTTCCGGAAGCTTACAGGCAAAAATTCAGGAATGCCAGGAAGAGGGAGAGTGAGACCCATGTGGAGTTTGCCAGAGTGAAAGAAAACATGTTTGATCGGTGGTGTGAGTCAAAAGGAGTCGGGAAAGACTTCGAAACATTGCGTGACTTGATCCTGGTGGAGGAATTTCAGCAGTGTGTCCACGAGGACATCAAAGAGTACCTGCAGGAAAAGAAAGTACCAAAGTTGTGGGACGCAGCCACCATGGCAGATGATTATGCCTTAACCCACCGAATAGGGGTCCACGAACCTAACTCCTCGCCTAGATCTCCGCAGGGGAGGTGGGGAACAGCAGGTGCGGAGAACGACAATACATGGCGGCGGCCTCGAGAGGATTATGGGGACAACGCGGATACCCCACCTGTTCGAAATCAGAGGGATGCGGGCCCAAGACAAACTTATATTTCGGGGGGCCCGAGGCAGACCACGAGTTTTTCCTCCGGGCCTACTTGCGCTTTTTGCAAGAAACCTGGACACTTGATGTCCAGTTGTTACCGCATGAAAAGGGAAGACCCAGAGCGGAGTCCGACTATTACGACTCCAAATGCAATGGCCATTGTGAGAAATCGCCATCAAAAGGGTTACCAACCATTTATTTCAGAGGGGTTTGTGTCACTGGATGGAGCCTCGACTAACCGGAGACCGGTTAGGATATTGAGGGACACAGGAGCACATCAATCTTTAATGCTTGAAGGCATTTTGCCATGGTCCGAGGAGACGGCAACGGGGGATAGTGTTCGTTTACAGGGGATCGGGGGCGGTGTTAGTGCTCCACTTCATGTCATCCATTTGGAGTCCGATTTGGTGTCAGGACCGGTCACCGTCGGTTTACAAGCCACACTTCCTGTAGAGGGTGTATCTGTGGTTATCGGGAATGATTTGGCCGGGGGTCAAGTTTATGGTAACCTGAGGGTTGGTAAAGAGCCCAGCAGGGAAAATAACACCACACCAGCTCGGGATGGCGACAAAAGTACCAAGTTATTTGTAGGGGGACTGAACTTCAAAACAGAGGAAGAAGTTCTGACCTCTGTCTTCAACAGATATGGGCCGCTGGTGGAAGTGCGGTTGGTAAGAGACAGGGAAACGCAACAGTCAAGAGGGTTCGGCTTTGTCACGTTTGCAAGCACAAAAGACGCCAGAGAGGCAGAGAAGAATTGGAATGGCAAGGATTTGGAGGGTCGGACCATAACAGTAGGGAAGGCATTTCGTAGGCGTCGAGAGGTCTACAGGAGAGTACAACTGGGCGGTAGTTTTGGTGGTGGCCGCAATCAATATTATTATGGAGGCTCCCTGAGTTACGGCAGCTCCCGAAGGAAGGATTGTCAAAGTAGTGGCCGAGAAGGAGACCGCTATTCATGGGACTACAGTGACAAGCGGTCCCACCATAATTATTAGGGAAGTTCTGAAAAGCTGAAGCACTGAATGCGGCGGAGCCGCCGAGCCAAGATTCCTACACGGATTAACCGTGAACGCCACGTTCCCAAAGGCGTCCATGTAGTGAACTTTCATGCACGGACTAACCGTGAACTCCACGTTCCTCAAGGCGCCCATGTAGAGAACTTTCCTGCACGGACTAACCGTGAACTCCACGTTCCTAAAGGCATCCATGTAGTGAATACTCGGCTTGGCCTCCCGGAAAAAGTGCTATCGAGTTGCTTAACTTTGGATCTTTGATCAACCCCTTAACCTTCATTCACAAGAAACTGACAGTCAAAGTCAGAGGGTCATGAGATGGAGTTTGGCTTGGCAGGAGTCCAACGGGAAATTGAACATGTAAAGGGCAGGGACAATGTCGTTGCTGGTGCTTTGTCCAGAGTGAATTACCTTTGAAAATCTCTGGGGGTTGTGTGAAATTTTGTTGCTTTATTTTTAAGTGATAACTGTGCCCGGGGGGAACTGATAATGTGGGGGGGGGGGGGTTGAGTTATCTGGTTTGTTTATCCAAGTTGGCCGGCAAAGAAAGTTTTCGCTGGGTTCAAACTTTCTTTCTTGAAGGGGGGGAGTGTTACATATTTATGGGAATGTATGTGAAGTACTATTCAGGTCTTTGCTTATCAATGTGTAGTCGATTAAGGGTTGTTGTGGTTTGAGGGTCAGGAGCCCTTCTGGAAAAAGAGACCGGAAACGGAAGAGGAAAAAGACACGAGGTCGAGAGAAGCGATGAGTATTCTTCTTCCTCGCCCCGCTCCGACGAGAGGTGGGATCGATATTGAGCCGTGTGGAAAAGCGGCGTTCCCAAGCCCGTCTGGCGAGAGGAGTTACCGGGACGGATACCTGCCCGGTGGAGACGTCAAGCTGCCGTGTGGCCGTGCACCGACCCAGCGTCTGGCACCGTTCGCGGCACCGTCTACAAAGACGCGTACGGGTCGCACGTTGGGGCCTAACACGCGCTGCCAGCGGCGTGTGGCTTTTGCCTGCTGTACAGTACCCGCTTCGCGTGGCCAAGAAGGGGCTACAACCTCGGTTCCCGGTACGATACATGCCTGGTGGAGAAACGTCTACCCGGGGTTCGTTCAACCGCCCGAGTGCGGCGAAGCCGACCATCATCTTGGTCAGGAGGGGCCCAGAGACATTGTGAGGGACAGAGACCAAAGGGGGTCGTGAGTACAAAAGGGGACGCACGTATGTAAGATGGCCATCTTAATCATCTAGGGGGATTGATTGTTGAGTGTGAATTGTGTATGGTGGATTGCTCGGGGGATATATCCTTGATTGTATCATTGAAATTGTATGGTATCATTACCATTGAAATATATCATTGAAAATCCGTTTTCTCTTGGGTGGAATTCCTAGGGATTGCGTTGCGAAAGCGCATATATAATACCACTGTCTGGCGAAGTTCCTCTCACGGTCCGGGGGTCACCGTGACCAGGTAGTCACCGAGGGGACCACGTAACAATATATATATATATATATATATATATATATATATATATATATATATATATGTGTCAGAATTTTGAACGAGGTACAAATCCCAAAAAACACACATTGATTGCTTTAAACCTATATAACTTTGTCCCAAATGTTCTGAATTAGTACATTTAGGTGTCATCTTGTAGAACACAATCACGGCTTTCAGAAAATGTATAGCTTTATATCCTTTTTATCAATTATCTACATGTTATAAGCCTCTGAACCTCAAAAAATGGTGAAAAAGGGCATTTTTAAAGTATTTCGTTACCCTTCAAAGCCATGCATTCATTATAAAAGCCTTTTTCAAATACTTTTCACAGCTGGAATAAAAGTAGATCTATATAACTACTCTACTGAATGTGTTTTTGTGTTACTCATGTCAGTTCCTGAGTCACAGCTCCTCCTCATATAGGATGAAGCAGATGAACCGTAACGTAAGAGATATTTATATAAGCCCTGTTTTACACATATCAGGGTGTTCCATAGTTCTTCTTTAGGGCGCAACAAACAGCACTTATACGTATGTATTAACTCTGTAAAAATCATTGACCTCCTTTGTTTCTCTGAGATACAACAAGCTTGAGTGTGAATTTAGAAACCATAACGGTCTCTTACATTACGCACCGGTCATGCTCCCGGTACGCCAGGTAAGTGCATATCGAAGTGAAATATACCATCAGACCATCACATTAGCTTGAATTATATGCCATTTCAAAAGATCGGGACGCTCCTGGTGCGTTAAGTACGCAAAACTAGCCGAAACAGCATCTTCGGGAAGAAGAGCGTTCCTCCATAACGTAAGAGACCGAAAACTTGTGGCGTGAAATGCCGACATACGGGTACTTCCTGTTACCCGGCGTTTACATCCGGGTATTCAGCGAGTTACTCGCCGCGCGAAACAGGAAGTTTGGCGAAAGTTAGTCGTCGGTCTGGCCGGAGAAATCCAAAAAAATATCATACGTGAGATCGGCGTTGGACCCCTTGGTCTCGTAAGTACTTGTCCAGGATGCCATAGATCCTCAAGGCCTGGTTTATTTTGAGATTAATTCGTAGGAACATGTGAAAGTACTTGCCAAAATCGCCGTGAGTCGTTCTCGTTTCATGGCCGCCAATGGCGTGCGAGTTTGTACAGCGTCACGTACGAGACCCGTAAATCGTAACATACGAGAGGTTTATCGGAACATTAAACAAAGACCCGCAGTCCCGCATAAGCTTTGTACATGTCTTAATTATTGTATTCAACAAGAATATATGTTGTATTTGGTTGTAATGAGCTGTGTTGGATGACTGCCAACTGGTTTTGATGGGTGTCACATCAAGATCTTGCTGTCAGTCCCTCTAAATTTGGTGTCAATTTTCAGTTCATCATTGACTGTAGTACTTCATACATGTCCATATTTACAAATATCATTTGGAAACAAACGATCCATAGCCTGAGAGTGCTTTGAGTGTATTTATGAGCTGTTTCATGATGTATTTTTGGATTTAGGGGCCTAATATTGTATTTCTCCGATAACGGTCTCTTACGTGACGCCACGATATAAAATCTCTTATGACAGTGTCAATTGTATTGCCATGCGAGTCTTTTCCCATCCGAGGATGCCATCCGATATTGCCATCCGATATTGCCATCTCGGTATTGCCATCCGAGTCTTTTCCCATCCGTATTGCCATCCGAGTCTATTGCCATCCGAGTCGAGTTTGAGATGTTTGAGTGGGTATTTAAATAGCTTGAATGCAAAGTAGGAGAAAAAAAGTACACATGACAAGTGGACTGCTATTTTGTATATAAAAAAGGTATGATTAGTACTTTATTGCAAGTTTCGTTTGCTGGAGGAACAATATCCTTCTGATTTTTGATGGTTGTATGGAAATAAATCCATTTTGTTAGTAGCTAGAATGATTTGTTGGCTTGTGGTATTACCATAACGTAAGAGAGATTTATTTCTCAATTGATATTGAGCTATTTTCAAGACACAACCATAGATTACGCGGACGCCCAAACTGCAAATTTTCCAGTTAATTAACACATGTATTGTAGAGTACCTGAGTGCTTTTTGGAGGTTCTATTAAGTATATTTGCAAAATGACAGAAACTTGTCAAGAGTGCAATTTAAAAAACACAGGTTTGGGTGAAAACAACTGAAAAATAGCCAATATTTGTCGGTACATAAACCAGCATACATTTTGAGTAAGGAACTTGAAACTTAAAACACAAGTAGATATATGTCTTGCCTATGTTTGGTACTTTGCTTATATGTTTAAATGCAGAAATGAAGCATTTGTGACGGAATGTTTACAAAGAGACCTTATTTTGGTCTCTTACATTATGCTAACAAGGAAGGGAAACTTTGACCATGAATAAAAACGGAACCTCTGGGCCGATCGGTGTCAGTTTGGCTGCGTTTGATAGCCCAGGTTTAGGGCTTTAAGGATGTCAAGGTGATTTTTAGCTATTCCCCCCAAAAAAAATTTGACCCCTGGGAGGCCCAAATGTACCTCGTACAAAATTCCGACCCATATATATATATATATATATATATATATATATATATATATATATATATATATAGATATACGTACATACATATATATATATATAAAATAATAAAATATATTAATGATATAATAATAAAATATATAATAGTAATAATAATAATAATATAAATAAATAATGTAATAATATAATAATATCATATATAATATAGAATAATATCATATAATAATATAATATAAAATATATAATAATAATAATAATAATATAAATAAAAATAATCTATATCTCTTTGTCTACCCCTTTAGAGGCCATTTTTCCCCACAGAGCAGGGGTTGGCCTTTATCAGGCACCGTGGTCCCCTTTTTTGAAGCAATGTTTTATGGCTGGATGCCCTTCCTGCCACCAACCCTGGTAGTCGCCTCTTGTGACACACAGGGAATCACCAGTGAACTGGTACTCAATTTGCGACACACAGGGAATCACCAGTGAACTGGTACTCAATTTGCCGACCTCGGAAGGATGACAGGCTGAGTCAACCCCCACCCCCCAGCATTGATTCAGTGATGGGCCAGGATTCAAACTCAGGATCCCAGGATCCAAAGCCGGCATCCTAACCACTGAGCCAACACCAGGTGTGGTCTAACAAAATGTAATAATAATAATAATGTAAAAATATAATAATAATAATATATAATATAGAATAATATAATATAAAACTAGCAAGGGTACCCACCCTATGGGCGGGGCAAGGGCAGGGACTTAATCAACGCGAGCTGATGACTCGCGCTTACTGGGAATTCCTCGTTCGTGGGACGCTGTCTCAAGCCCCAGTCCCCATCACAGATGGGGCTCAGCGGTTTACCCGAGCATGACGGCGAAGGGCAAGGTACACACTGGCCCGTCCAGTGTATCGCGCGTGAGGCCCCGGACATCGAAGGACATTAAACATTCATTAAACGTTCATTAAAGGATTACGAAACGAAAAACATTACGAAATTACGGATTGCACGTATATGTGAATTGTGATTGTGTTTCATTGTGATGTTTGTGCGGCGACGGGCGGTGTGTACAAAGGGCAGGGACTTAATCAACGCGAGCTGATGAGTCGCGCTTATTGGGAATTCCTCATTTGTGGGACACTGTTCAAAGCCCCACTCCCCATCACAGATGGGGCTCAGCGGTTTACCCGAGCATGACGGCGAAGGGCAAGGTACACGCTGGCCCGTCCAGTCTAGCGCGTGTGCGGCCCCGGACATCGAAGGGCATTAAACATTCATTAAACATTAAACGTTCATTAAAGGATTACGAAACGAAAAACATTACGAAATTACATTCACACCGTCACGTCAAACACTACCGTGAACACATACATCGTCACAACATCGTCACAATGAGAACATCGTCACAATGAACGTTATGCAAACGCGAATGTTATGCGGGAGTCCAAACCTGAGAATGCTGGAGACCAAAGCTGAAATTGGGAAAACTAAATAGCCTATTTTACATCCCATATTTTACTCCCAGGGATCCCAGGATTACCCACCCAAAATATCTTTGCGATCGGTTCAGCAGTTTTTACGGTACCTTCGAACAGACAGACGGACATTTGGTGAATTATAGTAAGATATATAACAATAATAATATAAATAAATAATGTAATAATATAATAATAATGTAATAATATAATAATAATGTAATAATATAATAATAATGTAATATAATAATAATAACAATAATAATAGTAATATATATATATATATATATAGATGACATTTGATTTGTTTTTTTGGGAGGGGTACAACACCTACCCTAGGGTTAATAAAGCATAAAGTTATTAAAAAGAAAATGTTTTTTTTTAAAGTAATGCATATATATAACGCCTCGTACACGTTTTGGCCCATCTTGGGATAGTATACCGAGTATCCCCTCACAGAACATTATGAATTCCCAGCATACGTAAAACGCATTGTCGGTTCGACGTTTAAAAACACTCACCGAGAAAATACACCTTCCAACATACACACAGAAGCGGCTTCATAATTGAGGCTTATGTGCACGAGTTTACGGGCCAACGAACAAGGCAGGTAATATGCTTTTCCCTGCTGCTGCAGAATCATTGGCCAACAAAAACAAGATTTATTGAAAATAATCCCGTGATCGCAACATTGACGTAGGTGGTCCGAATGTAATTAGACAGCGAATCGCCACTATGAGTCGAGGACAAGTATTCCGTGATTACGTCACCATACAACTGCTAGAGTTGGTTTTTAACAGTTTGTTTGCAATTAATTAATTAATTACTTTTTGTCGCAGTAATAAGCTGCGTCGGACGAAGCTGTAGGGTGTTGTACAATATCTAATGGTTCATCGTGTGGTTATATGGATTGGCTGAAGGATTATCTCGTTCAGACCAGCTAACGTTTTTCCGGATGTTTTGTGATGTCGAGACCACTGCCCTCGTATCTTATTCCTGTGACGTCGACCACACCCAGAACCTCAAACGAACGTTGTCAAACAAAGTTTACTTTTCTTTGTGCGTGACACAAATTTCGAGGCGTTTGTACATATTTTATTTCGAAGAAATTATCTCGAAACTTTTGCATAACATCTATTTTGACACACGTTAAAAAGTGACGATAATGTACAAAAATTTGACGTCATCATACGAAAGAATCTTTTGCCTTTTTTGCGTCATCGTCGACTCATCACGCATATAGAGTTGAAGTTATTTGAACAAATTCCGTTTTGACAAATTTATGAAAACCCCAAGTTTATAAATGACAAATTTCTTAAAATTTCCCTCAAAGCCCTCTCCCTCCCACAGATCTCCCGATGTCCCTGCTCTCCATCTTGTCTCCCGCTCCCTTTATCATATGTTTTATGTGTCAGTTTGTCTTTTTGTGATCAATTTTAGCTCTTACACGAGCCTCGAATTTGTATTTAAAAAAAAAAAAACTATTGTCCGAAAAACAGCTGATTTGGCATTGCTCCGGAGATAGTTATTGGGAAGACTCACTTGAGGAATAATTAAGGTCACATTCAGACCTTGCTTTTGGGATTTGTACACTTGCGTCACAATCATGTCCTCCTTGATGGGCTGCGAGTTGAAACAGCTGTTGTCGAGATTCACCGGTCAAACCTTTGTGGTGCCGAGGAATGTCACATCTCGGAAATAATAAACAGCATTCTACTTTCATCATTAAGAAAAGTTGTGTCATTGATTCAAGATGTGCTGCGGAATGTAACACGTGGCACAACACACAACAGTGAGGAGTTAAACATCAGAGTTTGGAAACGAGATGTGGAGGCATTCCGCTGCAATCCGTGATGTGCACCAGAGTGGAACTTCCTATCACGAATGACACAAAGAATGTGTCTCGAGTTATTTTCCATCGAAAACATTGTTCCTGCTCTCCAAGGATGTTTATCCACCTTGAAATAAATGGCATCGATCATTGCTTGATTGATTAATAGCTTGGAGGTTGGTGCTCCTGCAGCCCTTGTTAGTAAGATGTTGTAGTCTCTATTTTTGCTGTGTGTAAATATTCAAACAGGTTCCGAGGGAGAGGGGGAGAAAGAGAGAGAAAGGATCAAAGCAAACCTAATTCATGGGAGACTGTCTGCACTTTTCAGTGATGCATTTCGTTCATGTAACTTTTTGTGTTTAAATTCAGGTGCAGGAGTTCAATCCTGGCCATTCATTGGTGAAAGATGTTGAGCATTCTCGCGAACTGTGCAGTCATTCAACCAACAATAAATGTGGTGAATAACTAATTTTGGAGAACATTATGTATACTGGCATCACCATCCGTGAAGGAGTGCCTCGACCCACCTTCGGTGAGCATTATAAGGTGGTGAGATTTCCACGAAGTGATACTTTCTTCTGGAACACACTGTATACCTGAAAATTACTTTTGGCCCATACTGCAATCATATTTACCTTGCTGGACCACACTTTAAGGTTTTTGTGATGTAAAATGCCATGTGATTAATTTAGATGTTTTTGTCATGTACTGTACATATGGCCGAACCGAACGATCTTGCATTATTTATTTTACTGCGTTAATTTAATTAATTCTAACTTCACTGCTCACCACGGAACTTCAATTGGGCCAAATTAATGGAAGGAAACGGACACGGAAACAGATAGCTGAAACACGTTCTCTTACCTTTTAAACAGGTTTATTTATAATTAAACAGGGAAAAGGGTAACAGGACGCTATCAACAACAACGGGACGAACCATGCGTGTCACATGGACACAAAAAGGAAAATGGGGATATTCCAACGTGTATGTGCAATAATTGGTAATAAAACAATTCCTAACCCACTATGAGCGCCACCAATCACACACATGCAACACACAATTGTAGGCGAGACTTCCCTCATCTGATGCGTATGGTGAACGCAAGGCTCAACACAGATCACTTCAGGGACCAGGTGTGGGACGATTCTGAAGCCAACACAAGTACAATGAAGATGGTGCTTGGTGTAGAATCCAGTGATGATCCACCTCCTCCACCAGTCCTCGTGACCTCTGTCTTTTAAACAAGGCCTCCTGGATGGGCCTTTGGTCCTTTTCCTCCACCAACAAGGGGTGAAACCAGCTTCGGTCAATCAAAGACAAAGTGACACGTGGTCCACTCCAACAGTTTTACCTGTCCTTTCACACAAGGCTTTCTGCAACCAAACTCAACAATGAGGCCTTTTACTTCTTTGTCACTCAACCTCTCTTTATCCTCCTTCCTCAAGTGAGGATAAACTTCCTCCTGGGTGGAGTTCCCTGCTCTTGCCGTGCCGTCCCGCCCATGGGGGAGGCGCCTATAAAAATTAATGTAGATTGGACTTCAGTCTCCACAGTACATTATGCCACCATGGCTGACACACCCTGGCCAGACAGTTTGTGATGGCCAGACAGATTAATTTTTTTTTTATGTTGAAGGCTCCAGTCATGCACTATATATTCCTCATCGAGGCCAGGCCTTAAATAAAATAACAGCAAAAAGATAAATGAAAGAGAGAGAATGTAAAGGTGAAGAGAGAAACTGAGTAAAAAAAAGTGAATGATGAAAGTGTATGATGTTTGTTTGCAAGAATGAGAGATGAAAGCAAGCCCGGTAGCTGTAGTTTGAGTGAGACAGAAAGTAAGACCAGCAATCCTGACACGGAGAGTGTAAGATGGTTCTGGTCACCACTTTAATGCTCCTAAGTCAGAACGGTAGTACTACCTGAAGCGGTTGCTGCCTACAACCGACAACATAAAAACGGTCCAACCAGATAGATGTTTCTTATGAGACACCATCACCTTACTGGATGGCCTTCGGCTCCTGAAGAGAGCTCATCCGCCCTTTAACAGGTATTGTTTTCAGTCCTGCAGGTTGTCACAGTCACCCTCCCCACTGGCAAGCCGGTGAGGGTAGTCAGTTTAATCGACGACTACCTGACCACGGGTCAGGTAGCACTGGGTTACCAAACAAACAGATGGCCAACCAGATGTGTGTCTCTCTCATGAGAAGTTCTCGCCTACTAGCCCCACATACTACATGAGGTGTTCACGCCCACATTTATATGGTCTTCCCTGTCTATAAAATACATACGCTTCCTCCTCAGCGTCACATGGAACAAACGACTTAACCTGAAAGGACACGATTACATGTCAATCTAACCACGACTCGAAACACATCAACCATACTACACTTACCTCGATCTAACTATGGATACCCCTTTCCACGTAACAATACATATATATATATATAGTTATGGTTTTGAGTCTGTAAAGTGAGCCTAATAAAGGTTAAAGTCTGTCCCCCATAGATAGCCACACAAACAACATGTAGCCTCATTTGTAGTATAGTTATTTCTTAGTATGTGTGAGAATAGGCCCTTTCCAGTGTTAATTCTGCATTGTGTAAAGCCAGGAAAATAGGCCATACTGCCACCGATCATCCTACGTCCGTAACCTCAATACAGTTTGTTAACGTTGGTTCATATTGGGCGAGTTCACACGAGGCAGGCAGAGGAGGATCGGGGTGGAGTCGAGGCGGAGCAGCAGGAGCGATGACGGTAAGCATGAGCCGCCATTCAGAGCTCAGAGGCGGTGGCGTCAGAGGGCATGGTGAGAAGAGTCTGGTGAGTTCCAGAAGGTTCGATGGGCGTACCTATATAACCCACTGCGCAAATCCCTCGACAGGACAGAAGTGGAGGACTCGCTGGGAGAGAGAAAGAGATTAAACAGGACTTGCAGAGGAGGACTAGCGCTGGAGAACCCAAAGGACTGCAGCAGAGAGAGAGAGAGAGAGAGAGAGAGAGAGGACTGAAGCGGAGGACTTGCCGGGAGAGAGGAAGACATTAAAGAGAACTTACAGCCAGAATTGCGCAGTGCTTGATGAGCTTGATGCGCCTTGCCACACTTGCATGAGAACGGCTGAGTAACCGCCCTTTGCCGCAAAAGTCCGCCCTTTGCCGTAAAAGTCTGCCCCTTGCCGTTCCGCCCGATATATCACCTTTGTTCGAGAGACGCGCTACGAGTCCATGTCTTCGCCGATCACCATCTTCGCGGGACGCACGTGGACAACGGAGAGCCGGACGGGGCCGAGCTGGACGACCACATCGGCGCGTTGGTGAACATCGACATCTGCAATCCCCTGTGCGAGTGTGAGTGAGAGTGAGACGGGCCCATTGTACCAGGGATAAGTAAGACTGTCTAAGCTTGCTCTGTGTCTCTTCGTCCTGAACTGTAAATACGTGTGGGAATCATTAAACCCATCTATTCTTCCTTTCTTCTTGATTCGATAGTTTCTGTGATTTCTCCAATTGACTAAGCATGGCACGAATGAGATCGCTCCAATCGGGTTCCACTAGTTGAGACTGCGCGGATCACGTGCACGCAAACCGCTCGGCGTACTCCAACCTCACGTGGTTCGTGCGAGGCTTGCTACCTCGTTTCCATGGCAGCGCGAGTACTTAGGGACAAGCGAGAATTTGGTCCCGAAACCCTATTTTGCGCTCGCTCAGAAAGGACGTTTCAGGTCTCGGTTCCGCCAGACCAGTAAAAACAAGAGGATTAATCCCCCCTTGATAAGGGGAAGAAAGCCGGCGAGAGAACCGTAACAATATATATATATGTTGGAACCCATCTGTGGATCGGTCCCATCGGCCGATGGGTCTGACCCATCTGTGGATGCACGAGAAATGACAATGCAGACCCATCGGCCGATGGGTCTGCGCCATCTGCGGATGTGTTGTTCACCTTGAAGGAATGTGTATGCATCAATGGTGGATGAGTATGTTTATTTGAACCTAAAAATAAGCAAGTGATGTCATAAATGTTTATAAAGCAGTCCGTGACATGTGGTTTGTCGATAACCGTTTGTCGATAAGATAAAAATAAGATAATATTTTTAGGTTCAAATAAACATACTCATCCACCATTGATGCATACACATTCCTTCAAGGTGAACAACACATCCGCAGATGGCGCAGACCCATCGGCCGATGGATCTGCATTGTCATTTCTCGTGCATCCACAGATGGGTCAGACCCATCGGCCGATGGGACCGATCCACAGATGGGTTCCAACATATACAGTCACGTGAAAAAGTAAGTACACCCCATGTATAGTTTTTACTTTTTCAACATATTTTAACATACAGCTATTTGATCTTCATTTAAACAATATTGATAGATAAAGGTGATATAATATAACAAATATCATGAAACATTTACATTTTGTAGTCCATTGTATCTATATAATAATAGCGTAAGGACTCGACTTTGTTATCCCTTTTACACCGCACCCAGTGACCCGATGCCCACGGCACTAATGGATTTACGATCTACGAACCGCGCTCTTTGTTTATCACGTACAGCCATACTCGAAAAATCTGAATTAGCCGACGTTGGAGCCCAAAAGCATCCGATTAACTACCGATACGACGCCATCGTATTGGCGTCTGCTGGGCGAAGGCGAAGCAAGCCGTCCGCTGATTGGACAGGCGAAGGCGAAACCAAGCCGTCCACTGAGTGGACAATCCAGAGCATGCATTTGTGGCGGTGTCGGCGATCGTTGTTCATATATGCACTCTTCATTCTCATCTTTCTTCCTAACTCTTACTCGGACAAGCAAATTCCCTATGCCATCCATAATGGTACACTCTATCCATACACCACATCCTCCCTTCCGTGGATGTTCCACGGGTTTCGGCTAGTAATTTAAATAAACATAAATGCAAATTTCTCATGTGGAAAAAGTAAGTACTCCCCTCCATTTATCACTACTTCAAATACGTAAAATTAGAATCAAGTGCACCAGCTCAGGTTCAAATGATTATAACATCGTTAGAGAGGATCTTCGAGGAACCCGTCTTATTTAAAACTCAGATATTTAGTTTGATTTGCTCTTTGTTGTTGAAGTGTGCGGCGTCACCATGCCTAGATCAAAAGAGCTCTCTGAGACCTTCAGAAAGAAGGTTATAGATGCCTACGAGTCTGGGAAGGGATTAAAGAAGATCTCCAAACAATTTGAAATCAATCATTCAACTGTCTGGAAGATCATATACAAGTTGAGAAGATTCCAACCAACTGCCAAGTTGCTCAGGCCAGGCCGCCCCAGCAAGTTCAGCCCGAGAGCAGACCGCAAGATGCTGAAAGAAGTCTCTAAGAACACCAGAATGTCGTCACGGGACCTACATGTAGCTCTTGCCACTGTTGATGCCAAAGTGCACGATTCTACCATTAGAAAGAGGCTGCACAAATTTGATCTACATGGGAGGTGTGCCAAGAGGAAACCTTTGCTATCGAGAAAGAACATCAGGGCAATACTAAAGTTTGTCAATGAACACCAAGGCAAAGACCAGCAATTCTGGAACAATGTGCTCTGGACAGATGAGTCAAAGGTAGAGCTATTTGGCCACAGTACCAGAAGACATATTTGGCGAAAACCAAAGACAGCATTTGACCACAAGAACCTGATACCAACTGTAAAGTATGGTGGAGGAAATATTATGGTTTGGGGCAGCTTTGCTGCATCAGGGCCTGGGCAGCTCACCATCATAGAATCCACTATGAATTCTTCATTGTACCAGAGGGTGCTTGAGGATAATGTGAGGCCATCTGTCGGAAAGTTGAAGCTCAACCGAAGGTGGACCTTGCAACATGACAACGACTCTAAACATACCAGTAAATCCACCAAGGAATGGCTGAAAAATAAAGAAATGGAGGGTTGGCCAAGTCAAAGCCCGGATCTAAATCCCATCGAGATGTTGTGGGGGGATTTGAAACGAGCTGTGCATGCAAGAAACCCCTCAAACATCGCACAGCTGAAAGAATTCTGCATGGAGGAGTGGGCAAAAATTTCTCCCAGTCAATGTCAGAGACTGGTAGACAGTTATAAGAAACGCCTACTTGAGGTTGTTTCTGCCAAAGGGGGCAATACCACCTATTAGAGCCAAGGGTGTACTTACTTTTTCCACATGCGAAATTTGCATTTATGTTTATTTAAATTATACAATGGACTACAAAATGTAAATGTTTCATGATATTTGTTATATTATATCACCTTTATCTATCAATATTGTTGAAATGAAGATCAAATAGCTGTATGTTGAAATATGTTGAAAAGTCAAAACTTTACATGGGGTGTGCTTACTTTTTCACGTGAAGTCGAATGTCAAGTCGACAATGTGAAGCCTGACCAGCCGGATGTGAATGTAAAGTCGAAATTCAACATTTCAATCGAATGTCAAGCCTGACCAGCCGGATGGTGAAAGATTTGGACAAAAAAACTTCCCTGGCTGACCACACCCAATAAGGTGGGAGTAATTAAGGAATTAAAGTAGTCGTAGTAGTAGGAATTTTCCAACTAAGTTTTTGCATTTCAACCTGAGCTGAAACATTCAAAATGATTTTGTTTCTTTACTTACGTCATGGAGGAAGGTTGTCACACGCCCCTCATCCGCGTTAACATCCGTGGGATATGATACAAGCTTTGAACAGTTTCGTGTGCAAACACTGCTAAACTAAATGGTTTCCTCTAAGGTCGTGTTTTGGTGTGGTGCACTCGGGTGCCTTGCATCCTGTTCGAAAGTCTTGCTATCAGCCAGGGGGCTATGCTCAGATTAACGGCTCAGGGCCTTTGAACAAGAAAGAACGCATTCTTTAACGAGGGATGAAAGAGCTTCCAGGAAACTCGACTCTGTGTGACACTCTCGCCCTGATAATGGCTCCATTGTGACGTTCACAAGAATTGTCTGATCGGTAAAGGGGTTTCCCTGTCTGTGTTTGTTCTGCATAAAATGGATAAACCAGACCGGCCGGTGGTTCACGTCCAACGATGCTAATGTCTGTATAGAATGTCGATGACGCATAAAGCTGTAAAGAGCTGTCATTATTTCAAAGATTTTGCTCATCCGTCTATTTCGCTCATTAATGCTGCATGAGGATTAATCCACTCTCTCATTATAATTTGACTACCTACCGGCCAGAACCTTACCCAATTTGGAGTGGAGCATGATCAAAGATTCCATGCAAATCAAAATCGATCAATATGATCAACATAGTTAAAGTGTTGGGACATTGAAGACAAATTGTGGGTAATGACGTCATCGGTGACCGCACCTGTGAATATCTCGTGATCTTGCCACATTGTTGTGCTTTACATATTCCAAGGAGACTTGTCTAACGAACTTCTGGACATCGCACAAGTCTTCAGACTGAAATGTACTTTCGTCTCTACCGATTATGACGGCACATGTGATGTCGATTATGATATTGTAGTGATTATTTACATGTGAGGTTGAACATTTGGCACGGTGGTGGGGTTAGGGCTACTTTTAAAACTATTTTATTCGATTCAGAAATGTCATATCTATTATCTAGTATAGGAACATTCAAGCAACAAAATCGTTTCTTTAAGCAACTGCATCTCTTAAAGGGGTTACTCTTTCCTTTCAAAGTTGGTGTGCATGTGTATAAATGTGTGTGTGTGTCTCTGTATCTGTGTGTCTCTGTGTCTATGTGTATCTCTGTGTGTCTCTGTGTGTCTCTCTGTGTCTCTCTGTCTGTGGGTATATATATATATATATATATATATATATATATATATATATATATATATACATACAGTGCATTCAGAAAGTATTCAGACCCCTTCACTTTTTTCACATTTTGTTATGTTGCAGCCTTATGCTGAAATAGTTTAAATTCATTTTTTCCCTCATCAATCTACACTCAATACCCCATAATGACAAAGAGAAAACAGGATTTTAGAAAGTTTTGCAAATTTATTAAAAAGAAAAAACTGAAATATCACATTGACATAAGTATTCATACCCTTTGCTATGACACTTGGAATTTAGCTCAGGTGCCTCCCATTTCTGTTGATCATCTTTGAGATGTTTCTACACCTTGATTGGAGTCCACCTGTGGTAAATTCAATTGATTGGACATGATTTGGAAAGGCACACACCTGTCTATAGAAGGTCTCACACCTGACAATGCATATCAGAGCAAAGACCAAGCCGTGAGGTCGAAGGAACTGCCTGCAGAGCTCAGATGCAGGATTGTGTCGAGGCACAGATCTGGGGAAGCCTACAATAAACATGTCTGCAGCATTGAAGGTTCCCAAGAGCACAGTGGCCTCCATAATTCTTAAATGGAAGAAGTTTGGAACAACCAGGACTCTTCCTAGAGCTGGCCACCCGGCCAAACTGAGCAATCGGGGGAGAAGGGCCTTGGTAAGAGAGGTGACCAAGAACCCGATGATCACTCTGGCTGAGCTCCGGAGATCCTGTGTGGAGATGGGAGAAACATCCAGAAGGACAACCATCACTGCAACGCTCCACCGATCTGGGCTTTATGGCAGAGTGGCCAGACGGAAGCCTCTCCTCAGTGAAAGACACATGAAAGCCCGCTTGGAGTTTGCAAAAAAGCACCTAAAGGACTCTCAAACTGTGAGAAACAAGGTTCTGTGGTCTGGTGAAACCAAGATTGAACTGTTTGGCTTCCGTGTTGAACATGCAGAAGAACATGTCTTCAGGTTGGCCGCTCATTTGCAAAAAGGCAATACGTATGTATGCATATATGGCTCGCACGGGTGGTGGTAGCATGAGTGATGCGGGTCTGGGTTCAAGAAACCATGTTCTTCTGTATGTTCTACTCCAGCCATACGTTGACATCCATCTCCATAATTTATATGTGGACGTCCCGAATGTGTGTGACCACCTTGGTGCTCAGTGCAGTGCTCGCTGCAACACTTTCTCGGATTGCCTTCTCAATCTTCCATATGTCACAAACTGTGGATTTGTTTACTTCATCTAGTTTTCCCACAGAGACCGCAATTTCTCCTCTCGAAAGCTTGTCCAGCAGCTCCACTTTGTTGCTCGGGCTCATCACTTTCCTCTGCCTCTTGGCAGTTGATACATCTCCGGAACTGGTCTTGCGCTTGGGAGCCATGTTTGATCAATGAGTGGAGCCAGAGGCAAAACACAGGTCAAGGCAGCGGGACAAGAAGAATGATTGAGACAGTTTGAGTGGGACGAGAACACTGCACAAAAATAGACGTGCGGGAATTGTGAGTTGCTGCTAAAGGGGTGGGTTGTCTGTCCATTATACCGTCTTCAGCAGCTGGTGGTAGATGCCGTGAAGCATTTTAATTGTGTGATTTGCAGTAGTCAAACTTAGTGTGTAAGCCTAGATAGAGGGGAAGTTCCACCCCACTGATTGGCTCCATAATTAGCCAATGGCCATCCACTGTTCAACCGTACATAATAAATAGATGGGTGAACATTGAGGGTACGCTCCCCAATTGGGATCACCAAATCACTGGTAAGGTAACGTGTTAATAAAGAAGCGAGAACCCTGCTCGATTTGATGGGTTCAATGTTGCCTGTGGTTGCTGGACAGTGGCTTTATCCATCACTGGTGGTCTCAGGTCCAGAGGTCAGGGTGAAGGCCGGAGGAAACCCCCTCATGGTAAACCCCAGGTCCATAACAATTATTGCTGGGCCCATATCGCTATCGATATTCAGCACAAGCCGATATCAGAATTTTTTCGGTAATCAGCATCCGCTGATTGGATTCAGTGTGAGTGCCGATTACTGATTACGGTGCTGTATACCACCCAAAAACATTGACTAGGCTTCACCCTTGTTTAAGGCAAATTTTAATAAACAAATTGAAAAAAACATCGTTCAATTACTTAAGCTTCAAGGCGATGTGCATAAACATTATTCTTTATAAACAGCTGGCAATCGTTGTGTGACGGGTGGAAAAAAAATGGCTTGGTGTGCAGTTAAATTGCATATCTTAGTATACACTAGTCAGTGCTAGATAAAACGTAGATTGTGGTACTTATAGCGTCATGGTGTATGTGTACGCTATCGAGCGATGTTCTGTGACAGATGCATAGCAACGAATGGTTATAGCCTTTAAGTTATAAATGAATCGGTTAATGAGCAGAAAACTTGATCGTTTAAACATTAAACTGTGTCCATTTGACCACGTATGTATCACAGGGAGCGGAAGTTCCTAAAGGGGCAAAAAAACCTTTAATAAAACCCCCTCATGGTAATCATGGATTATATATAAAAAGATTGAATGTGCAAACAAAGCTTGATATACATGATAAATACATTTTGAGAAAATCACACTTTTATGTTTCATTATGCCATACATGTATGTGTAAGATTCAACGTTTACCTGTTAATTGTATAGGCTGGGTACATCGACATAATAATAAAGATACTTTTTAAGGATAGATCTATCGATTGTAGTTTAAATTAATTCGAATTAAAAAAAATACAAAATTTGACCTTTTAACCTTGAAATGACATTTCAATTCAAAATTGAGGTTGGAATCCATCCACGTATTCTTCCTCAACATATAAATGACTGATCTAGAATGGATGCCTTGTAATAACAAAAAATGGCCTGAAAATTTTTCTGGAGGACTTTTTCATGTTTGGCTGGTCCACTAATGCAAATATAAGCAGCAAGGATGGACGACGAAGGTGAATTTCAATAACAATCCAAAGGCGGGATATATGCCGATAATGATGTGTTAGTAATTTAAATATGCTATGAGGTTTTATCTATTTAAATATGCTATGAGGTTTTAACTATTTAAATATGCTTTGAGGTTTTAACTATTTAAACATGCTATGAGGTTTTAACTATTTAAATATGCTATAAGGTTTTAAGTATTTAAATATGCTAAAAGGTTTTAACTATTTAAATAGCGCAATGAGGTTTTAACTATTTAAATATGCTATGAGGTTTTAACTATTTAAATATGCTATGAGGTTTTAACTATTTAAATATGTTCTGAGGTTTTAAGTATTTAAATATGCTATGAGGTTTGAAGTATTTAAATATGCTCTGAAGTTTTAAGTATTTAAATATGCTATGATGTTTTAACAATTTAAATATGTTATGAGGTTTTAACAATTTAAATATGTTATGAGGTTTGAAGAATTTAAATATGCTCTGAAGTTTAAAGTATTTAAATATGCCATGAGGTTTTAAGTATTTAAATAAGCTGTGAGGTTTTCACTATTTAAATAAGTTATGATGTTTGAAGTAATTAAATATGCTATGAGGTGTAAGTATTTAAATATGCTCTGAAGTTTTAACTATTTAAATATGTTATAAGGTTTTAAGTATTTAAATATGCTATGAGGTTTGAAGTATTTAAATATGCTCTGAAGTTTTAAGTATTTAAATATGCTATGATGTTTTAACAATTTAAATATGTTATGAGGTTTTAACAATTTAAATATGTTATGAGGTTTGAAGAATTTAAATATGCTCTGAAGTTTAAAGTATTTAAATATGCCATGAGGTTTTAAGTATTTAAATAAGCTGTGAGGTTTTCACTATTTAAATAAGTTATGATGTTTGAAGTAATTAAATATGCTATGAGGTGTAAGTATTTAAATATGCTCTGAAGTTTGAAGTATTTAAATATGTTATGAGGTTTTAAGTAATTAAATATGCTATGAGGTTTGAACTATTTAAATATGCTCTGAAGGTTTCAGTAATTAAATATGCTATGAGGTTTAAGTATTTAAATATGCTATGAGGTTTTTAATTATTTAAATATGCTATGAGGTTTAAGTATTTAAATATGCTATGAGGTTTAAGTATTTAAATATGCTATGAGGTTTAAGCATTTAAATATGCTATGAGGTTTAAGTATTTAAATATGCCATGTGGTTTAACTATTTAAATATGCCATGAGGTTTAAGTATTTAAATATGCTTTGAGGTTTTAACTATTTAAGTATGCTATGAGGTTTTAATTATTTAAATATGCTATGAGGTTTAAGTATTTAAATATGCTATGAGGTTTAAGTATTTAAATATGCTATGAGGTTTAAGCATTTAAATATGCTATGAGGTTTTAACTATTTCAATATGCCATGAGGTTTAAGTATTTGAATATGCTATGCGGTTTTAATTATTTAAATATGCTACAAGGTTTTAAGTATTAAAATATGCTCTGAAGTTTTAAGTATTTAAATATGCTATGAGGTTTGAAGTATTTAAATATGCTACGAGGTTTCAAGTATTTAAATATGCTATGATTTTTGAAGTATTTAAATATGCTCTGAAGTTTAAAGTATTTAAACATGCTATGAGGTTTAAGCATTTAAATATGCTATGAGGTTTAAGTATTTAAATATGCGATGTGGTTTAACTATTTAAATATGCCATGAGGTTTAAGTATTTAAATATGCTTTGAGGTTTTAACTATTTAAGTATGCTACGAGGTTTTAATTATTTAAATATGCTTTGAGGTTTAAGTATTTAAATATGCTATGAGGTTTAAGTATTTAAATATGCTATGAGGTTTAAGTGTTTGAACATGCTATTAGGTTTTAATTATTTAAATATGCTATGATTTTTGAAGTATTTAAATATGCTCTGAAGTTTTAAGTATTTAAATACGCTATGAGGTTTGAAGTATTTAAATATGTTATAAGGTTTTAAGTATTTAAATATGTTATGAGGTTTGAAGTATTTAAATATGCTTTGAAGTTTTAAGTATTTAAATATGTTATAAGGTTTTAAGTATTTAAATATGTTATGAGGTTTGAAGTATTTAAATATGCTATGAGGTTTGAAGTATTTAAATATGTTATAAGGTTTTAAGTATTTAAATATGTTATGAGGTTTGAAGTATTTAAATATGCTCTGAAGTTTTAAGTATTTAAATATGCTATGAGGTTTGAAGTACTGTATTTAAATATGCTCTGAAGTTTTAAGTATTTAAATATGCTCTGAAGTTTTAAGTATTTAAAAATGTCTTGAAGTTTTTAATATTTAAATATGTTATGAGGTTTGAAATATTTAAATATGCTATGTGGTTTGAAGTATTTAAATCTACTCCCAGTTGCCTCTAAGCTGTCTAGCCTGCGTTCGAATCACGTCCCAGCTATAAAGTGTCATCCCGGTGTTTCACAAGCAGGGTGATTCATCAATGTGTGTGCTGTCCCTCTGATGGATGTTAAACGTGGCTTCCCGTCTAGCAACATTATTTGATGGACGTTAAAGATCCCATGGTGCCCTTCGCGAAGAGTGGGCGAGCTATCTCTGGCACCCTAGCACTGACCTCCTGAGTCTTAGTGGTGACCCAACCAAGATTGTTACCTAGTAACTTCTTCGGTAGCACCATTGCTCTGTATAGGGAATGGTTGATGATGATGATGATGATGATGAACTTGCCTTTGGAGTAAAGATAATAAAAAGATAGAAAAAGGATCAAGAGAGAATGTTACATCTAAACAAATCTATTTTGAGGTCTGGAGGAATTTTTTTTTCAAATCACAGATGCAATGACATTATGAAGGTTAAACACAAACCGAGCTCATTGAAATCATTACACACCCTCGCTACAGCTATGACATCATAGTTGGCTTGCAAACCATTAAATGAGATTTGCTTTCAATAAGGATCCCGCGAGCTGGAGACGATAAAGGCTGCTTGTTTCGCCTGTCAGCCCTGTTTGTTCAGGTCCTGAAAGCAATGTCTCCCTTGGAGGGGGCTATAGCCCCCCGCTCTGCCATGCCATGCAGTCGAGGGTTTTCCTCGGTCCTCGGAGATGCACGAACACATAATATCGATCATAGTTCGAATTGTAACTCATTCAGGATGTGGGAAGCTCTTTATGGGGGGGGGGGGGGTGAGGGGGAGGGGGAATAATAAACCGACCTTTGACAGGGGGTCATAGATCATCCAGATCTTACCAATCACTTGGTATATTCCTCCTCGGTTTCGGGCATGTGCTGCATATGAAGATTAGGTAATAACCTCATTTGGTGTACGATTTAAGGTTATAAGTCGTAAAATGTTGTGTTTAAAAGAAACGAAGAGCAAGCCAAAGTAACGCGCTATTTCATTATTAGATCTGTAAATAAAAAGACATCTGTGTTGACAGATATTGAAAAACCAGACGGACATTGCGCTGCTTGAACAAAATCCAATATTTCCATTTAAAAAAAAAACTTTCAAACTACCCCTCTGTCTTTGTGACGTTATAGTTTGGCTGAAATGAATATCTAACTTTTTTGTTTCCATTGCAATGGAGGCACAAATGACGTCACGCCGCAATGACGTTACTCCGTGTACATTTTTATTCTGCGCGAGTTGAATGATTGAGACGAAAGCAATTACGTCTGGATTTTTAAATCATTCATTCAACTCTTCGGTTCAATTCACGATGAGAATTGCTCGAAGCCCCTAAAGCCATATTGCGTTTTAAGGAAACTCAAAACCCAGGGATTATGGATTGTAAGAAGTTTCCAAGTCAGCCGAGGGCTTTTGGAACGAACGGACACGGAGTCCACACGTCGAACAGGATTTGATTGTGTGCGTCAAGCCGCAAACATCTCCCAAACCGCCGACCTGGCACACGTCCATCTGCTCAACACAGCCTCTTAAACACGGCGATCGGAGACTCGGGGCACGTGGCGTCCACTTGGATCCCGCGAGGAGCGCGCGCCCCGAACCCCCGGAAAAGCGCGGGAAGGAAGGGGTGGGGAAAAGACCGTCAGACCTCGCTCAAAGGACTCCATGGTGTGTGTGTGTGTGAGCCCGTACCGCTCGGGTTTCCAGCGCCTGAAGAGCCTTCGTTGTGCACCTTTATGGCTTAATACGGGAGCGGTTAACAAGGAGGAACCGTGAGCCACCGACCCTCATGGGCGCCAATTTAGACCGTCCCTCGGGAACTCGTGCTTCGGTGCTTTCCGCCGTTTGGGATCACGTCTCTGTTCAGGGTGTCGGCGTCCGGCGAGCTCACCCACGTGGGTTCTGAGAGCCAATGAAACGCTGAGACCAAAACTTTCAAACATTTACTGTTCAAACTGGCGCGCTTTTACAATACGTTTTATTGCCAATAAACTTAAATCGTGTGTACACTGTGGTCAGGCTGCTGTTATAAAGTCGTCGGTGAGCGCTTTACATCGACATAAACGCTACTTTAGTTAGTGGACATTATAGATCCTACTGTGTCCTTCGCCAAGAGTATCGGAGAGTTATTTACGAATCCCAGATTTAAAAAAACATTGGTCAAAATCGGCTGCAGTCCTCCTGGCAAAACCAGTTTGTGAAAGACTTGCAGAAAATAAACGCAGTATTCGGGATTTGAACCTGCGATCCGAACATCGCTCACATGTGTGCACTCCAACAGAACGTCCATGACAAACTGACCTTGTGAATTGGTCATCGCCATGTTTAATTGCTCCGAATTATCAGCTCATATCTGGTAACGCGATCCATTTCAGATCCGGTAACGATGCTTTGGACGAGTGAACGAGCGGAACAAGTTGTACCAAGTTTGCACGACAGGTGGAGCCATTGCCTTACCGGTCAGCCTCGTTGGAAACGCTGAACCACGTGCTCAACCCAAAAATCCTGAAAGTGCATTAAATTTTAAACTGATCTACTACTACCCCAATGAAACCTACCATAATGAAGAGTAGTCTCTCTCCACACCGAGGGAAAAATAAATAATAAACCAGAAAAAGAGCAATCAGAGATTGCAAACCCTCACCAGGATGTATCTTCAGTGTTTTTAAAGACTTTGTGTACAACAAATATGGCGGCCGAACCACGTTACCGATGACATCATTACTATTTTTCTCCACCAATTTATTCCGAGATTATGTTCAAGAAATTTAATCTTGATCGATGACGTTTTGTACTTGTCAAATTATGACGTCATAATGAAGGCACCTATGACAACATCGTTAACATATTTTATTCCCCCATGGAGAGTTCTTTACAATGAGCCATGTCTCAATTTTTTCTATTCAGCGCTTTCGGAGATATAGAGGTGCAAAGTTTTTCGGTTTTTCCAAATGGCGGCCGAACCACGTGACCTCTGACGTCATAACTATCATTAAAAAATTATACAGGTGGAGTTGCACCCATGGTGAAAATTTCTTGTCAATCGGACCAACGGTTGCAGAGAAAATCATATTTATTCTGTGTGGACAAACAGGCAGACAAACAGACAAATGGACTCAAATGCAATACCCTGTCCTCAAGCGAGGGTAATAATTAAAATTAACAGACTAATTAATTATAATCGAGATGTACAATGGTTCAAAATCTCCCGAAATCCCAATTCTATAATCCTCCCTTTTACACGGAACCCTCTTAATGGCACTTAATGTGAATTTCGGTGATGGCACTATATCTAATTTTTATTAACCCCTTGAAAACAGTCCTCATGCCAAATTTGGTGCTTTTAACAGAAAGTGAACAATTGCAGCACATATCTACCCCACTATGACGTCACAGAGATCGCCTGCGGAGCCTGGCGACAAGATGCCGAGGCAGCAGACGTTTGCAGAGAGCCTTCGCGGTTATACAATCTGCGAAACGCAAACCCTGAGGGTCGTGTGCATGGCCTTCCCAACGGCTGTGGTCACTCCAAACAGATTGGGGCCACTCCATGTTCGATGGGACAAGGCAAACTTTGACATTCACTGACGAAAGTTAATGAAGGTAGCAACATCAACATTTGTTTATAGTGGGACGGCTTAGCCCAAATATTCAAAAGAATTGTGCATTTTGTGAAACAAGCACCAAATTTGGCACAAATGTACATTAATATGTTGCGAACATTTTCAGATATTGGGCCACTTGAAATTCCGTAATTTTTTTTTTCAAATTTTTCAAATTTCGTAATTTCAAATTTTTCGGGTGACACCGTCACAATTTCGGTCTTCGAGGCCGGCCGATAGGCAAAGTGTGACCGGAAGGGACGAGGTTCTCCTGACCACGTGGCCCTCGATCTGGGAAGCAAGAGGCGTTCCATTAGTGGACGCGCCCCTCACGCCCGACTTTTGGGCGGCCCCGGCAGGCCGTTTGTTTTGACGTTCCGTGACAGGCCCCGCACCCCCACCTCCGGGCCGACCGGAAGCTTGTGCTGAGTACATCATACCTGAACAACTCAGTGAGGCAGAACACAGCAGTGCACACCAGGGTGACCCCTTCAGTGCATAAACCAATTAACCTGTCCACTGCAGGGCATATAGAAATGAAGTTATTTTCTGCATATAATAATAATATAAGTTCAGTTCTATATAACAATTTCTGTTATCACCACTACCACTACAACTACCACTACTACAAGCTTTGTCTGGAATTTTGTGGACTAACAGACAAACAGACATACAGACAAGCTGGGATCAAAACATTACCTCCTTCCACCATTGAGTGTAGAGGTAAACATCATGGAAATTATATCATGCCCTAGATTTAATTCATGCTTACCCGTGTATTTGCTTCACTGGTTCACAAGGTCTTTTGCATACATGTAATTCAGACTCTCGTCTTCATTGCTGACCACACAATGTTCGCAACATATTAATGTACATTTGTGCCAAATTTGGTGCTTGTATCACAAAATGCACAATTCTTTTGAATATTTGGGCTAAGCCGCCCCACTATATCGGCCGGCCTCGAAGACCGAAATTGTGACGGTGTCACCCGAAAAATTTGAAATTACGAAATTTGAAAAAATTTGAAAAAAAAAATTACGGAATTTCAAGTGGCCCAATATCTGAAAATGTTCGCAACATATTAATGTACATTTGTGCCAAATTTGGTGCTTGTATCACAAAATGCACAACAGGTTTGCTATGCTGCTACACTATTACCTTTGTGCCATGCATAGGTTTGGTTCTGTCGAAGCATTTTCTTGCCGAGGGTTACAATCTTGATTGGGTCGTCACTCCGACGCAGGGCACGAATTTGGAATTTGTTCACTGAGTCTGCAATAGCTCATCTACTCTTTGCGGACGACGTGGGGTCTTTAACGTCCACTAACTAACGCCGGGGGACTGGATCCCGAGTTTGGCGTCTATCCGAGGGACGGCACACGCATTCTGAATCACCCTGCCTGCGAGACACTGGGATAACAGTTTATAGCTCCAGACATACATAATATTAGATCACCTCTGTCACCACCCCAAGAAGGGACCACTCAATTTGGCCTGTGAATGGAAAATATTGGGTAAATGTTTACTGTTCATTGCCTGAATTGAGTGGTCCTTCATTGGGTTAGTATTGTTTTTTGTTTTTTACCTTCGCAAAAGCGGAAGGTTATGTTTTGATCGCTGTGTATTTATTTGTATGTCTGTGTGTGTGTGTGTGTGTGTATGTTATTCGCATAACTCAAAAAGTATTCAACCGAATTGCATGAAATTTGGTGGGATGATTGGTTATTATACGGGACACATTTGATTAGATTTTGGGAGCAATCGGGTCAAAGGTCAAGGTCAAGGTCACGAAAAGGTCAAAATCGTATTTTTGTTGTTCTGTTCCCTACACTCCCATGCCAAGTACAGAACAGTAGCTGCGGCGAAGGTATGCGCTCTACCGAGTGCCCGTTCTAGTTTTTTTTGTTTTTTTGCATACAGAGTCGAGGCTCATGAAAGAGCTAACATTGATCAAACAAACAAATCAAACAAACAAGCAAACAAAGTATATAAAAAGGGGAGCGGTCGACAAGATGGGGAGAGAAGGGGAGGAAGCACACAAACACACCATTTGAGAGCAGGGACATCAGGAGATGTGTGGGAGGGAGAGGGCCTGGGGGGAGGTAGGATAGGTATAAAACGCAAGGACACCAAGGACTTACAGGAAAGAAGACAAAAGTCACCTCAAAAAAGTGGATTTGGGGTGAAATTAGTGGGGGTAGAAAAGATCAAGGTTTTGGATTGGGGAAGATAAGAGATGGTGGTGAACAGCCGTTTTAAAGACCTGGAGGGAGGAGTGGGATTGAAGAGAGTGAGGGAGTTTGTTCCAGAGGTGGGAGAAAAGAGGAATGAAGGAGTGAAGGTGAGCAGAGAGTCTTGATTTTGGCAGTTTAACCATAAGAGGGTTGCAGGCAGATCTTGTGCGACCTGTAGGAATATTTGGGGGACACAGCCCAGAGAGAGCTGGGGGAGCAAGGCCGGAGAGGCGTCGGTAGAAGACGGAAAGACCACCAACCTGCCTGGGGTGAGTAAGTGAAAGGCCCTCGGAGATAGCGTCATCGCGGGAGATTCCAATGATTCTGAACGCTTTGGTTTTAACAGCGTGAAGACGAGCTAGGTGTGAGACAGGAGCACCAGCCCAGAGGGGAGAGCAGTATTCCATTGAGCTGCGGATGAAAGCCTTGTATGTGGTGAGGAGCTCAGGTGTGCCAAGGAAGGACCTCGCACGACGGAGGATGCCCAGTCGGCGACTGGCTTTGGAGGCCAGCTTGGAAAAGTGGTTTTCCCAGGAAAGATCATGGCAGATAGTGAGACCCAAAAGCTTGAGTGACAGAACTTCTTGGAGAGGATTACAGTATTCAGAAAGTAGATGGGAGGGTTGTCCAGTCGGTCTTTTCGGAGAGACATCGTAAGAGTGTGAGATTTGTCAGGATTGAAAGACATGTTCCACTTGTTTGCCCAGTCTGTGATTTTGTCCAGGTCTGCAGAGAGTGAGGAGGCTGCAGACTGCCGATCTGAGGGATGAGGAATGGAGCGGCAGAGAGTGGAGTCATCAGCAAAGAGATAGAGAGGATTTTCAAGAGTCAGAGAGATCATTGATGAAGACCAGAAAAAGCACAGGGCCCAGAACACTGCCTTGGGGAACTCCAGCCTGAACAGGAAGAGGAGATGAGAGAACCCCATTCAGGGCCACGCGTTGACTACGACGAGAGAGGAAGTCCGCCAGCCATGCGTGGAGATTTCCATGGATACCAAAGGAGGAGAGTTTGGTGAGCATAGCGGGGTGCCAGACCGTATCAAAGGCACGTGATATGTCGAGGGAGACAGCTCTAATTTCCTGTTTGGCATTGAGGACCTCCATCCATTGTTGAGACAGCAGAAGCAGCATGTCCAGAGTAGAGTGACCTGGTCTGAAACCAAATTGATGATCAGAGATCAAGCCATTGGAGAAGAGGAAAGATTTCATATCCGAAGCAATGATGGATTCCATGACTTTGCTGATAATTGGGAGAAGGAGAAGGCTTGTTACAGTGTCAGCTGAGTTTAGGTCTAACTCCTGATCACCAATTGTTACGGCCACGTGTCAGTTCAGGTTTTCCAGTTCGAGTCCCACAGGTCATGTCAAAATGACCGCTACCACCAGCTAAGTTCACAGCCATGAGTAATGTCGCATCCGCCCTCAGGGTGACGGAAAGCCGAACGTCATTAACTCCGAGGCGCCTACCCGAACTTGGCGGGATTATTTTTGGCGAGCGTGGGAAGGAACAGAAATCTTCAAAATCTAATCATTTCGTCTTTGTGACATATGCTACATCTTGCCAAATTTCGTCTGAATCCGTCCACAACTTTTTGAGATATTTTGTTCACAAACAAACAAACGGACAAACAGACAGGGGTGAAAACATAACCTCCATCCACCTTTGGTGGTGGAGGTAATAAGAAAAAAATGAATGCAGAAGTAAAAACGATCTTCCTACATTGCAACATCTCCATTCAGACACAAATACTGTACACGACAGGGGAAAACATAAAATAAAAGAAATGGTGTGGTTAGTCGGCCGATACTCAGCCTTGCTCCAACAGGGACAAACGTGAAGGGTCCCCGAGTCTCCGCGCTGGAAGCACACAAGATGGCGCGAATCGCCACATGGGAACACTGAGCCACAAAGCGGCGGCAAAACGTCCTCCTCCTCCAAATGCCTGGCTGGACCGCACCACGCGGCCACAGCGCATCCGGAGAGCACCCCTGCTTGGGAACACCGCCCTCCTCCGGTGAGAGTGAGAGAGTGAGAGAGAGAGAGAGAGAGAGAGAGATAGAGAGAGAGAGACTTGACTTTTGTGTCCTTTTATTATAAACAATGTAAAGCCATTTCACAAGCAGTTGTAAAAAAACACATTTCACAAAGCAGTTGTAAAAAAAAAACACAGCAACCAGTTTAAAGAAATTGCATAAGGATCATGAAGACACCACAAAAAGAACAAAGGGGTATTTAAAAGAAAACCAGCAAATATACAAAAATATATATTTTACAAACCAAAGGGGAAGACACAAATAAAACCACAACCAATTTTAAAGGAAAACGCTCACGCAAGAGCTATAAATACATCAAGAGCAAATTAAGCGAAAACCTAAGAGAGAGAGAGAGAAATGTATTCAAGGACACAGGAAGAAACATATATGCAAGCAATCAGTTCCAAAGAAAAAAAGTCAAAACAATCAGGAATTATAAAGTAATTACCACTTTTGAATCATCGACTGAGCACAGAACATTGCCAATACACCACTTTCTCTCAAAAAGTTGGACGTTTCCATTACTGACAAAGAAATCAAATTCTAGCTTGAGTCGTGTTGAGACAAACCCTTTAAAAATAGAAATAGCATCAGAGCCATAGCCGTTATCTATTTTAATTTTCCGAGATTTATATATCGCATATTTTGCAACAGCAACCAAAAAATTGAGAAGAACACCCACATCTCTACATGTGGGCCTGAAAGACACACCAAATATAAACATATGCATATTGAAAGGGTAGGACAGTTGGTGAAAAAGATATTCAAGGAACAAGAAAAGCGATGTCAGTCTACGACACTGTACATAAGCATGAAACAAATCCTCCTTCTGATCACAGAAAGGACAAGTTTCCGGCAGTGAGCTGTTAATACGGTGGACAAAAATATTGGAGGGAAGCGCCCAGTGTGCTAACCTCCATTGTATGTCCGCTAACACACCATGTATTGGTAAGGTGTACATGTGAGGCCAAAGGGGGGTAGACGGAGACCCCGACCCTAACCGCTCTGACCACAAAGCTACTCGTGTTCTCCCAGAGAGGGGTACATTCTTATTTTGTCGCGAGAGATCACGGATTCCAATCTTAGTTACAAGATGAAAAGGGGGGGTATGTTCAATCTCCGGCTGAAGAGAAGACGAAAGGAGCACTTTGATTTCAGGGAAACCTAACCGAAAGTCCTCAATGTTACCAACACCTTCCCAGCCGATGTTTAGCTGTCTAAATTTTCTAATGACTATACGTACAACTTGGTCTACAAGTCGGACAGACCGAGATCCAACTGAGGTTGCCACCAAACCAGCAGGTTTCCACTTAACTCCAGATGAATCTCTCAGATCACATACTTTGTTAATCCCTCCTTGGATACATTTTTTAATCAGGGCATGGCTATGAGGGATACCAGGAAAAAAGTTATTGAAGAAAAGGGGTTCTTGAAGGAACATTCGACAATTATAGCCCTCAAGGAGGCGGTGGACGTCAAACCTTTTCCAAGTGTCCAATAAACTCTGATAGAATCTCGGAAGAGAGGCAAAATTTATATGCTCGAGGTCTATCAAAAGAAGCTGCCGATCATATCTCAGTCTACCAGCCTGTTGTAACAGAAAAAATGCAAAGGGCCGCCAGGGCAGCTGTTCAGCGAACAGTAGTCTCTGCAGAGACTGCAGCCGAAAGGCCACAACCCGACCAGAGATATCAACAATGCCCTGGCCACCTTCCTTCCGGGGGTAGTACAATATCTCAGGCCTCAGCCAATGGTAGCCACTCCAAAAGAAGTTTACTAGCATTCGCTGAGTAGCCATAATTAGTTGGTTTGATGGCTGTAAAGCAATAATTCTGTGCCATAATTTTGTTGCAACCAGATTGTTTATGACAAGGGTATGGCCTCGATAGGAGATGGACCTCAGCAGTCCTTCCCATGCTTTCAATCTGTGCATAATTTGTTCCAACACTCCTTCCCAATTTTTCATTTCTGTTTCACGATTACCGATATGCACTCCAAGATATTTAACCCCGTCCGTTCTCCAGACCAGGTTGTGTGGGAGTGAGGGTGGTGATATACAAGAGAGATTGCCTTTGCCACACCATAATGCTGTACTTTTATTCCAATTGATCCCACCGGAAGAGGCTGCAGAGAAATCTCGCATACAACGTTGTAAAGCAGAGACATCATTGGAGCTTCTAATCAAAACACAGACATCATCAGCATAAGCCGTCTGCACAAATTCTGCTCCTTCTATGCTTCTCATTCCCTGAGGTATTTGCTGTCTAATAGACCGAAGGAGTGGTTCAAGGGCGACTATATATAAAAGCCCAGAGAGGGGGCAACCTTGGCGAATACCCCGTTGGAAAGGAAAGGGAGAGCATAACCTATTGTTGATCTTCATCATACATTGAGTATTAGTATACATGAGTTTCACATAAGAGGTGAAAGTTTCACCAAACCCCATTCCTTTCAGGACAGAAAAAAGGTACTTGTGGTCAACACGATCGAAGGCCTTAGTTTGATCAAGAAACAGCAATCCCAAATCGTCACGCAAGAAATTATTGCATGAAATAATATCTCTTACCAAAAAAATATTATCATAAATAGATTTTCCAGGCACACAGTAGGTCTGGTCCGGGTGTATAACTGAACTGATCACAGTCTTCATATGATTAGCAAGTACTTTAGAGAAAATCTTGTAATCAACACACAATAAGGAGACAGGTCGCCAGTTATCAACCAGTTGAAGATTCCCAGCTTTTGGTAGCAAACAAACGACTGCTCGTCTACAAGACATTGGAAGTTCTCCGACACGTATGCTTTCATCGAGTACATCGAGTAAGTCAGGTCCCACAAGGGCCCAGAAGGTCTTGTAGAATTCTGTGGGCAGGCCATCTATTCCAGAAGCTTTCCCATCTTTCAGGCTCCGCACAGCTGCTTCAAGTTCATCAGCCGAAATTGGGGAATCGAGCATGCATCGCTCATCCTCCTCGACACTCGGAAGCCCAGCAGTTAACTCTGGTATCACCTCATTGTCCACGTTCTGAGGAGAGTACAAGTTAGAATAGAACCCTTTCAGAGTACACCTGATCGCCTGCTGGGAGGTCACCAGTGACCCATTGGGAGTGAGTAAAGTATGAATTTGTTGTGACCTTTTGAGGGAAGACTCTAACTTAAAGAACTCTTTGTTTGGCATGTCCAGAGTTAAATAGCTCATTCGCATTCGGACCAAGGCACCCATCGCCCGTTGCCGTACCGCTTCCTCCAGCACTGCTTTCTTTGCCCATATTAGTTGGTCACGTGCACCTCTCCCAACCTCATCAACATTCTGTTCTAACGATATAATTTCAGATTTTAACTGATCGATTGATATTGATTGGATTTTGGTGGTGTATGCACTATATCAGGGGTTCTTAACCTTTCTAGTGTCGCGCCCCCTTTAGCAATTGTTGCTTGTCTCCACGCCCCCCTCCACCTACATCTGACGAAGCCGCTCGTTGGGGAGAGCGCGAGAGGGGCTACCCCTCGCGCCGGGGGGGCCTGGGGGATTCCCCCAGGAAATTTTTGAATTCTAGGTGCTCTGTGGTGCATTCTGAGGGGTTTGTTCGTTGATATTGATGCCAGCCAGGGCTGGGCCCTGGGCCCTGGCTATTGACGTAGATTCTGTTAACAGCCAGGGCCCTAAGCATGGCAGCCAGGGCCGGGCCCTAGCGGGCCCTGGCTTATTTCAAACACTGGATCTGGTACCCCTGAACAGATAATGTTCTTTCAAAATAACAAAGGAGAGATTACAAACCTCGTTTTATTGCATCAAAACGCAAACAAGCTCAAGGCACGGATCGATGAAAGGAAAGGGTAACTACACAAAACACGTTTGTTGAAATGTCACGTCAAAGGACGCAAAATCAATGAAACAACAATTTAGTCACTAAAGAAGCAATGCCAAAAATCTCACTAAATTTTAGTGAGATGGTTGGCACTGCTTCTTAGCTATCAGATCCGGAATTCGTGGTCGCGTGCCAGAGAGAGCACAGCGCAGATCTCCTTCAACGTTCAGCTTGCTTCTGTATTTGGTCTTGACAGCGACCAGCGGGGAGGATGCAGCCTCGCAGAGATACGTGGATCCGAACATCGTCAGAATCCGAACAGCTTGAAACGAGATCAGAGGATAAACAGGAAGATACTTGACCCAGAATGTCTCCAGGTCCAGAATTTCAAAGTCATCCTCAGCCGAGGAGTTGAACTTCAGCTCCAGAAACTCCTCCTGGACCTCGTCCGAAACATCAGCTACGTCGCATTGGAATGGGTTTCTGATGAATTTCCAGGTCTTTCACTTTTCGTCCAAGTCAGGAAAGTAGCGGATGAAATCCCGCTTTGAGTTCAGTCAGATGATCGATGATTTGGTTCTTTAACTTTGAATCGAGAAGGCCGTCCGGATTGGCAGAGTCCAAGTTTGGGAAACAAGCTATGTTTCCGGCCTCCATTCGGCATTTCCAGAGGTCGAGTTTAGCCATGAAGGCTCGAATGGCGTCGTATTGCGTGATAATGTTTATGTGCTTCCCTTGCAGTTTTTGGTTGATACCGTTGAGTGCTTCGAAGATGTCTACGAGGTAAGCTAGAGACAGTTGACATTCTCGGGACTGGAACATTTTGTAGAGATCCGCCTTCCGCTGCATGTCTAGGAATGTTGCGACTTCTTCCCTCAGCTCGTAGACTCACCCCAACATGTTTCCCTTCGAAAGCCAACGCACGTTTGTGTGGAAAAGCAAGGCTTGATGATCGCAGTCCAAGTCCTTGCACAGCTGTTTGAACAGGCGACTGTTTAAGGCTCCACCTTTGATAAAGTTGACTACCTTGATAGCCAGGTTCAGGAAATCCCTCATTTCAGCGGGCAGGGTCTTAGATGCTAAGGACTTACGATGGATAACGCAGTGTGTACCAATAGCAGAGGGATTCTTTTGTTTCACCTTCGTAACGAAGCCCGAATGCGAGCCAAGCATGGCCGGAGCTCCGTTTGTGCAAACACCTACCAACGCGTCCCATGAAAGTCGATTTTCTTCGAAGAACTTCGATACCACTTCAAAGACATCCGCTGCTGTCGTGTAAGTTTCCAGGGGATGACAAAATAGCATTTCCTCCTTCACGCTGTCGCCTAATATGAAACGAGCATACATGAGCAGCTGAGAACACTGAGCCACGTCTGTCGTTTCGTTGCATTGGATGGCAAAGACAGGCGAGGCCCTTATCTGGTCAGTCACTTGTTCTTTGATGTCCTGAGACATTTCATCGATCCGTCCCTTGATGGTATCGTTCGACAGGGAGATAGCCGAGAGTTTGTTCGCACTATCCTTCCCCAGGATGAGCTCTGCCGCTCGCAGTAGTCTCAGTTTAATGAGAGTCTCTCCGATTGTATGGCTCTTCTTGTTCTTTGCTACTAGCAGGGCAATCTCGTAGGACACCTCAACGATCTTTGATGTTTGTTGCCGAAATGTCCCACTGCTGTCCAACTTAGCTCGCTTCAAGGCTTCCCTTTTCGCCACAAAGAATCCTGTGATTTGTCTGCTAGTTCAGGATGGGTTGTCCTCAAGTGGCGTTCCAAACGTGTTGGCCGCATGGCATCATTGCTCAGAGTCTTGTAACATATAACGCACTGAGGAACCTCTGCGTCACCCTTTTGAAGTGCCACAAATCCGAACTTGATGTACTCGTCTTGGTATTTCCTCTTTTTCGCACTCATTGCCATTGACTTCGATTCCAGTTAATAATCTGTCGGAAGAAAATAAGAAGTGTTAGTTGAGACTGAAACAAACTAGGAATTATATAAGGCGCTATCTTTTCGGTTAATTAATTTTTTTCAGTAGGGGGATTATAATTTCCGTTTGGGGTTATTTAGACGTTTATACTGCAGTCCCGCGCCCCCTCTGAAAATTGCTCACGCCCCCCTTGGGGGGCGCGCCCCACAGGTTAAGAACCGAGGCACTATATTGTTGACAGAAATTCTTAATTTAGGATTTTGCAATGTCCCACCACAGCCGGAGACTATCATACTCAGGTCTGGAGGAGCGAATTTTCTCCCACACGACGTGAAAGGCCTCATTAAATTCCTTGTCATGTAAGAGACGAGTATTCAAAGACCAGTAAGCACTACCACCGGGTGGAAAGGGTAACTTAAAGGACATTGAGATTAAACTGTGGTCTGTGAATCCAGTTGGTAAAATTTTGGAGACAGACACCACATTCAACATTGGCTTGTTCACATAGAATCTGTCCAGCCTTGCCATTGACATAATACCATCATTGCATCCACACCATGTATAACAGCGTGAGAGTGGGTGTTGTGATCTCCACACATCCTTAAACCGAAAGATGTTGATGGTGTCCTCTAGAGCTTTCGTAGAGGCAACATGAGGCTCATGACCATTCCTATCAATCGACGGACAAATTGTGCAATTAAAATCTCCCGCGATACAGATAAAGGCTGTTGGGTCCAGAGTTTTTACAAAATCCCGCAGAGTGGAAAAGAAAATTTTCCTCTCCATTGGGTCACACGGTGCATAAACATTCACTACTATAATCTTTTGGGTATTGTAAAGAAAATCTACGGAGATCAAATGCCCTTTATAGATTTCTTTCAATGAAACCTGTTGAGCACAAATCTTGTGACTTAGGCAAATGGCAACACCGGCCCGAGGTGTAGGGAACCCACTTAGCCACCATTGCCCTTTAAAAAGTTTCCCCCAATCGGCTACTTGAGCACTAGTAGCGTGGGTCTCTTGTAAGAGAATAATGTCAGCCTTTTCTTTTCCAACCGTTTGAATGGTTTGCACCCTCCGTAAGGGGGCACGACCCCCATTTATATTTAAGGATACAACATTTAGTTCCATGGTTGATTCTTCTGGGGGGTGAAGTCCTCTTCCTCAATTAATTCCTTGTTTGCCTTCATGATGGATTTCCTCAGCCGCTGAAAGTCAGGTTCGGAGATTTCCACATGCTCACTCCTTTGCAGCAAAGGTTTTGCGGCTGCAAGGAAGGCCTGGATATTAGGAAAATGTTCCTTAATTCGTACATGCCTTTGTCTGAAAGTTTCCTTCAAAAATCTGACAATATTTTCTTTTGAGATCTCCAAAGGCTGCTCTTCCTCCTGAGGGGGGGGGGGGGGGCTGTCAACCATTGCCACTGGTTCCTCATGGCCAATCAGTGTCTCTGTAGTTAGAATTCCCTCTGTGACGCTAGTAACGAGTTCCTCCTGAACCTGTACAGAAACACCTGTTCCATCCCCATCTACCTTAGGTTCTTCATCCTCTTTATCCTCATGCATCATTGCAATGGGGGGGGGAGGAGTCGTTATTAGTAGTAATGGGTATTTTGCATTCCCCATTAGAATTGATATTGTCATCAGTAGGCTGTTCGGTTTCGCAGGTTGATTTACAACCTTCAGGAAAAAGTTCCCCTTCATCCTGAGCAGGTGGTATCATGTCAGCCATAGTTTCACCACCTTGCTGATCTTCATGTGAAGGACTGTCTGAATCGTTTAAACTGCTTCCTGTCTGCACCACCAACACTTTAACACCTTTGTCCTCATTCCTCGCACTTACAAGTGATCGTTTCAAATTTTTCCGAGACGCCGCATCTACAATCTGCTGCTCCTCACAAATCATTCCCTCTACAGGTAGAGGCTTCTCCCTTACATTTGCTGACTCATCGGTTGCACGATGGCCAGCTGTACTGGATGACTCATCGCTTACACGAAGCACATCCGTATGGGTCTCATCAGCACCACTCTTAGCCGTACCTTGATAGTCCGACGTAGATTCCCGCACTGAAGGTGAATCATCTACAGAATCCTCCGTAGTGGTCACGGGGGGAGCTGGTCCAGCTGCTGTGGCATACGTTTTCTCCCCATCAGGACAATACTGCCGAGTGTGTCCATGTATACCACACCCGTAACAAATCAACCTCTACGTTGCCGCAAAAATCCTGTGCTCACGTTTTGACGACTTAAACACGAGAGAGACATTCAATTGCGTCAAACCATCCTTCAAAACAACATAACAAAACCGTATAAACGTTTCGATATGCTTAAGCTTCCCGTCTGTGGTGCGAATGGAGGCTTGGATAATTCTCGACACCACAGTACCGTACTGACCGAGCTTCTGAAGAATTTCCTCATTAGACAGCGTCGGTAGAACGTTTGATAGTATTACCTTCGAGGCCGGAGTGTTCCATGGCGAAACCGGGACAAACTGGTCATTACCCAAGGTGAGTCCATTCTGCACGACGATGCACACGAAACGGACACGTGAAACGAAAACAACCACCTTGTGGTGCATTCGGGACGCTGCCCGTATGTTCTCACAACCGATCAATTCTCCGATTGCGAGGAGCGTCTCCTCCAGCGAGACATCTTCCGGTGGGACAAAACACATGCCGTGTTCATCTGTTAACCCCTCATCGGCGTCACGACCGGCATTACTTCGACTACTCTTGCTAGCCATTTGAAGTAACTAAACGAAAAAAATAACCAATAAATGGTACAAAGGTTTATAAAGCCGAAATAAATGAAAAAAAACAACAACAACAATAACTGGGAAATAAATAAATAAATCCCGTTAACCACCTAAAGCGGGTAACTTTAACCGCGCTGTCTCTCCCTCTCAGTAGACAAGACGATAGAAAGGGACACCGACACTCGGACAGCAGAAAGGACCAAAAGGTAGGAAGAAAGGAAAAAGCAACACGAGACACAGCACGTACCACCAGTGACTGAGCAACAGACCTGGCAATCGCACGTGCGTGCTAAGCGAGCGGCAGCTGTGCAAAGTGGGAGGAGAGAGAGAGAGCGAGAGAGCGAGAGAGCGAGAGAGCGAGAGAGCGAGAGAGCGAGAGAGACTTTTGAAGCTCTTTTATTATAAAGGTAAGAAAACTATACAAGTCATGCAAATAATAAAGTCACCACAATTCCAAACATGTGCAGCCAAACAACAACAATAAAAACACCAAACACTAAAATAAAAAAAACTTAACAAACCATTATCAAGTTTACGAAACCCACCCTTTGCACACAATTTTTTCCACAAAGGTTTGTAAATCATCTTTCATTTGGCAAAAGGAAAAGTCCAAGCGTAACCTTGCCATGACCAGAGCCTTAAACACAATTACCACATCACATAAAATATCAGCATTTGCCAGGAGCTTTGCTTTTCTTGTTTTGTAGATTGCTAATTTTCCAATAGAAATTAAGAAATTAACAAGAGCAGTCTCTGAGCATTTTTTGCAACGAAGTGGTATTCCAAAGATAAAAACACGTGTAGAAAAAGAAAAGTTCATACGATTAAAAAAAGTTGATAAAAAAACCAAAGAAGGGAGAGAGTCTTGCACAATCTACATAAGCATAGAAAAGGTCTTCAGAAATCATACAAAAAGGGCATTCCACTGAATTATCCTCAATAAAACGATGTAATAAAACATTGGAGGGCAACACCATATGGGCGAGTCTCCAAGCAATATCACCAGTCCTTTTAACAATCGGTGAAACATACATTGCAGACCATTGTGGATGGGAGGGAGACCCAGAAGGCAGTTTCTCTTTCCATCGAGCCCCAAAAGAAACTGGCTGTAACGAGGGAAACTGGTATGAAATACACAAACGATACAGTCTCTTTTTATCCTTGCTGGAAAGTGGCAATGAGGATAACAAGATAGATGTTGTGGCGCTATCAGCCGCCAGGCTAGAGCTAGCACAGATCTGTGGTGGTGTATGGTGGTCACCAATGTTGGCGGTTGAGCTCAGGCCCAAGTGCCTAAAAACACACAGGATTTCCTGAAGGACCTTGGCTACGCTCCTCAAAGATCTGATGCCAGTTCTTACTTGAAGATGTCCTGCGGAGAACCAACTATTCCTGTTACAGTCACGAAGGTCCCGAGTCGTTTTCACGCCAGCACTCCAAAAACGTTGCACAAAAGCACGTGAGTGAGGAATAGCAGGAAAGAGGGCATTGTAGAAAAGGGGTTCCCGGAGGAACCTTTCACTGTTGTATGTCCCCATTTGCCGAGTTACTGAAATGGACAGCCAGACGTTCAAGACATCTTGGTAAAAGTCAGGGAGCAGCGAAGCATCAACATGTTGCAGCTCCATGAAGAAGAGTTCACAATTGTACCCTAGCATGCCGGCTTGTTTTAATATACAGTTTGCAGTCGATTTCCAGGGCAAGGCCTCCAGAAATTTAAAACGACGAGCTGTAGAGACTCGGAAGGCCATCACCCGACAAATAATGTCTACAAGCCCATGACCCCCTTCTGCCAGTGGAAGGCAAATAGTCTCTGGCTTTAGCCAGTGTTTGCCATCCCAAAAGAAGTCAAGTAAACATTTTTGGATTGACGACACCATCGTTGCAGGTGGCTGCATGGCAATCATTTTATGCCATAAGAGAGGGGCCACCAGGTTGTTAATGACCAGGGCACGACCTCGGAAAGACAAGTTCGACAAAATTCCTCTCCATCTGTTTAATTTATTGCTAATTTTGTGGAGCAAACCATCCCAATTCCTTTTGACAAAACCTGGGGTTCCAAGATAAACACCGAGGTATTTCACACCTTCTTTTCCCCATGTCAAATTCATAGGGAGATTTGGAAGGGCAGAAGGTGACGTACCGCCGAACCAAACTGCTTTGCATTTCAGCCAATTAATTTGCGTTGTACATGCTTGAGAGTAGACCCGTAGACACTCAAATAGCAGAACAATGTCATTACTGCTGCGAACAGCAACACATACATCATCAGCATAGGCCGAAATGATAACGGAATTTTCTGATTGAGTCTGAGAATCCCATAAGAGAAGATCGTAAACGAATCAAAAGGGGCTCAATGCAAAGAGAGTACAAGATTCCAGATGAGGGACAACCTTGCCGAATTCCCCTCCCAATCCGCAAAGGTGAACAGAGACCATCATTGATTTTGATCAAGCTAAAAATGTGATTATACAATAAGGATACATAAGAAATAAAGGATGCCCCAAAACCAAATTGCTTTAAAATGTGAAACAAATACTCATGATTAACAGAGTCAAAAGCCTTTTCTTGGTCAATAAAAAAGAGACCGGTATGTTGTTGTTGAAATGCACACACATCCCACAGGTCTCGTACCAAAAAAATGTTATCGTGCATAGATCTGTGCATAACAGCACGATTGATCCTGATGTATAACTGTGCTTAAAACATTCTTTACACGGTTAGCTAGCGCTTTGGCAAAAATCTTGTAATCTGTAGTAGAGTCAATATACCACGTAATCCCAAAATAATTGCAAAAAAACGTTTTATGACATTTTCTTATAGTATTTGATGTGGAGAACAACATATCAAAAGTTGGACAATTTCTGCGCATGGGAAAGTCTCCAAAAATGACGTCAAAAAACAAAATGGCCCCCGGCAGAAAAACGTCAAAAATCTGACCGATAACCATAAAAAAATTCAAATTGCAAATCTGATGTTTGAACAAATGTTCTTTTCACCAATGTTTTTCAAATAACAGTACTTTCTGGAATGAATGTCGCATTTGCAATGATGTCACGACGTCATCTATGACGTCATCAGTGACCTAATCAAGGGAACACTCTAGTATTACTCACTACCGATGTCATAATGTGTAATGTCCAACATTACGGCTTCTCAGATGCCGTCTTGTTCATCATCCTCTTCTGTCACTGGTTCATTTGTCATATTGTCACAATTGCCATCTTGGCAATGCCCACATGCACTGGTGCATTCGAGCCCATGCTTTCTGCAGGTACACCTTAGGGTTTTGCACCCTCCTGAACAGTTGCAGTGAATCATCTGAAGAAGTACATCTGGAGCAGGCCTTTTGTCTGTCATCACTGGAATGAGTTTTCCCCCTTCTACCCTCCATCCCCATTTCATCACTGCGGCCAATCCACTCCATAACCTGGTAATACGCCCGCAGGGAGTGAAATTTACATGCTGAGGATGTTGGGGGCAGTCTTTCAGGCATGACAAAAGCCTTAGCTCTCGCAACTTTCTTGCAGAGCATATCGTACCTGATAGATGCCAGGGAGTCATTCTGATTTGCATTGAACAGTGCCACCATTGCCTTGCAGCCACTGGTTTCCACAGCATCCTGACTTTGCTTTGGTGAGCAGAACACTTTCGAAGAGTCTTTCATTTCCTTTTCTTTCTTGATGATTCTTTGGAACCCCGATTTCTTTCCGATCCCAAATACTCTGGACGTTGAGTCGCATCCGGTGAATGCATGAATGAACAATAGATCACTACAGACTGCTTCTCCAAGTATCTTCTTAAGGACCTTGATATTATAGACATTTGATTTTACCTTGTCCGAGCGGAAATAGAGTTCAGTGCAGTTTGTTGTCTCGGCGTAGTAGAGCAACAGTAGGAGGAGATCGGTGTCTTCTCCAACGAGTGTGGTAGACTTGAAAGCAGACTTTGTGACGGCTGCTTTTGCGATCTCAACATTGGCATCTCCTTCAGCTTGGATCACCTCGGAGCCCCTCTGTCACAATCGTTCCATGATGAGCTGGATAATTGCCTGCTTGTTTGCTTCATTTGACAAGAAATCCTCCTTTTTTCCAAACAATGTTGTCGCCCCTGTAATGTTCACCTTGTTCGCATTCTTATTTCTACTTCTACGCTGATGAGCACAGTCTTTTATGCTTGGCCCAGCTCCATAACCATCAAACACTACAGTGGCTTTGGCATAGTGTTTGACTGTGAATGAGGTGTAGTCATCTGCAATTGAACTGTAGGTGCACCCCTCCATCCATTTTAAGCGGTGCAAAAGCGATCCCCCATCTAGAACATAGTGATCTGTCCCTGGGACCGTCTGTGTGACAGCATTGTCCGATTTGGGTGAAGCATAGTTCCTTATCGCTTCCGCCAATTGTGGCTTATCCGGCTGACGTAAGATGTTCTTTGCTTCGAACAAAGACATCGGGTATGGACTGAGTTCATAGTTCATCACTTCGTCTATCTGGAGATCACCTGTCTGTGACACAACTAGGAACCTCTGGAATAACAACACTGGATCTATGGTACGATCCTCGGCTACTTTGACTGCACTGCCGGATGCAAGTGTCTTGACTTTCGAACTCCTTTTGTGCGAATACGAGAAAACGGAGTGACTATCCATATTCTTGACTATGTCATTTCCTATTGTGAATAGGTCATGTACATTGACAATCTCATTCGCAGTAACCCCTGTGATGATATGACGCAATGATTTATCATCCGAAAACGGCGTGAAGCTGTCCAGTTTGGCTGCAACCTTAACAAGGTCAGCCTCATCTCTGCTCACTCTGGAGGTGGACAACTCCTTATGTTGTTCACCAGTTGTGTAACTATTTGTGGTCAGTTCTTGCATGGCAAGGTTGTAAGAAGATGACACTGTGGAAGACATAGTCCAAATTGCTCTCTGGTGCTCTGACATCCCACTTCCTCACGTCAGGCCCCCTTGGCTTTTTAGTGAGCGCATTAGTGTCTGTTCTATCACAAGATCAGAGCCAAGGCCAGCCCAGTATTGGCTGCTGTGCCTGATTACATGGAAGCCAGACTGGAACTTCTGATGAACATCAGGATTTTCATCGTCCAATGCGTGCATCTTCTGGAGATAGAGACGAGCTGACTTCAGATAATTGGGATGGCCAGCGGCCACAAATAACGGCAAGCAAGCTGAGATGGCACGGAGATGCATCTCACATGACCCCATTCGATCAGCTGCAACAAGTGCCAGAGCAATTCCTACCATGAGCTGGTAGTTGATCCACAGTGCGCTGCTTTTGGAGGTCCCTGCCAGTTCATTCCTTTTGAGTGTCAAAGCTTTGTCAATCTGGCAAATGCAATCTGATTGCAACAATGACTCCAAGTCATTTTCACCAGTCTCCATCAGCGTGTAAAGTTTCTCGAGTTCCTTCACCTGGTTCTGAAAACCAGGGTCATCCTCCATTATTTTAGCCACAATGTGACATGTAAGACACTGATCCACCAGCAGGTGCCCACGAAATGCTCGCTGCACTGCTTTTCCGCTCATCATGTGTACAATGGCATTTTCACCGTACACCATACCCAGGATCTCCTTAAGTCCACTGCCATCCATCAAAGTTCCGATTGCTCCCAACAAATTCATGAAAGTATGGAAGCTCCCAAGCAGTAACACCACATTCCTGATTGGGCTATCATCTGGAACAGCATTCACTATCTCAGAAGCCTTCCAAAACAGCGGTTGGTCGAAGGTAATAATGGTTGGCATGTTGTGTTTTGACGCAAGTTTGCATAGGTAATCTAGGGTGGACAGTATACAGGTTTTGTCCCCTGGATTCATGTCAATCATTGGGAGAAACTGTACGGACGACTTCCCTGGATGCTCACACTCCTTGTGTAGTAAATGCATCATGCCTTGCCAACTAGGCGTACTCTTGTTGAAGCGAAAGGACATTTCCCAGAAGATGTCAACTGTGCGGTCACAGGCAGACGAGAACGGGAGGGGCTGAAATTCAACATTGCGTTTGATATGCCTTGCATAACGGTAATCTAGAATATCAATCTTTGTCAGTTCGACAAGCTTCAAGTCAGCAATTTTCTGTCTCGAAATGATTTGACTAGCTTGCTTCCCTGGTGTGATGGCAGCTATCATGCCCATCGCATGGAAACAAAACTGGTGCAGATTTGGGCCATTTTCTTATGTCAGAAATTTTTACTTTCCCGTGCTCCATTTCTGTCCAACTTTTAATATGTTGTTCACTATGCCTTAAAGTACAAGAAATAACCATAAAACGCTTTTTTGCAATTTTTTTGGGGTAGTGGTATTTTGGCGCTATATTGACTATACTACTGTGCAGAGAAGAGAAATTGGGCGCCAGTTCTGTATCAATTGCAGGTCGTTTTTCTTAGGGATAAGGCAAACAACTGCACGTCGACAACTAAGGGGTAACAATCCCTCATCCAGACTGTATAAAATCACTGAGTGCAAAGCAGGACCAAGCATGTCCCAAAAGGTTTTATAAAATTCAGCTGGTAACCCATCAAAACCAGGAGCCTTATGATCAGCAAGGTCATCTAGCGCAGTTTTAAGTTCGTCGAGAGTAATGTTCTCATTCAAGACATGCCGCTGATGCTCATCTATATGCGGTAAATTGGTCGTAATATTCTGCATTGCAGGCACATCACTAGGCTTAAAGGAAAACACATTCTCACAATAAGACCGAACAAAATGAACAATCTCTGTATTATCACTGAGAATATGCCCATCACTAGCCTGAAGACGAAGCATTTGCTGGCTCGCCTTGGTCGCCTTCTCAACCTTAAAGAAATCTTTACAACATGTGTCTGAAGACAGTAAACCATTCACTCTCAGCCTGACTAAGGCACCAATACCATTTTCTTGAATTAATTCCTTAAGCAGAGTTTGTTTTTCAAAGAGGAGTTGACACTGTCTTTCATCACTGAGGACCTCAGCACCTTCCTGCAATCATAGAATTTCTTTTTTCAAGGCATCAATACATAATTGTTTACTTTGAGAGCAATTGGCTTTGTATTGCTGACAGAAAACACGGATCTGCGCTTTAGCATAGTCCCACCACTGACAGATTTAGGAAACGATGTTGGAAATACACAACCTTGTCCCAAAAAACCACAAAGGATGATTTAAAGAAAGGATCGCTCAGAAGTGAGGTGTTAAAACACCAATACAAGGTGCGGCGTTTGAAACGAGGAAAGGAAAAGCACAGTTTTACCAAAGAATGATCAGAGAAACCTGAAGGGACAATAGCCGTATATGTCACAAGATTGACAGCAGAGTTAGGAATATATAATTTATCAAGACGAGCAAGTGAAAGATGATTTAGTAAAACCTGACACCAGCTAAATTGCTGCAGGTTTGGGTGTTGTTGCCACCATACATCGTTGAGGTCATGCCATGAAATTATATTTGAAAGAGGCCTACTTGAAGCTGGATGTGGCTCTGCACTGTTCCTATCTAAAGTTGGGTTTAAAGTACAGTTAAAGTCACCCCCTAAGCACAACAACGTATCAGAAGAGAGGTGTCTCAGGAAATTAAAGGACTGACTTAAAAACGTTCCTCTATCTGTACTATTGCTTGGAGCATAGACGTTAACAAACATAAATCGTTGCTGATTGTATTCAAACTCTACAGAGGCTAGATAGCCTGGTATGATTTCCTTAAAGATAGGGGGGGAGACAGACAAACGTGTACTGACAAAAAAAGCAATACCCGCACTCACAGAATCTGTATTACTAAAAAACCAAGTGCCAATCAGCTGTTGCTGCCAATCAGCCATGCAGTCTGCAGTGGCACTAATTTCTTGCAATAAAAGTGCATCAATATTTTCCCTCCTGGCTAATTGCACAGTCTGGGACCTACGCAGCTGACTGCGCCCACCATTAATGTTCAAGCTTGCTATGTTCATAAAAACATAGGCAGCAACACAGCCATTACAGGTTTAATTCTTTCCTTGCTGTGACAAATTACCTCTTCAGTCTTTTCAGTGATTGATCAGAAATATGAAGGGCCGCAGATTGTTGTACAACTTCCTGAGCCCCACTAATGAAGGCGGGAGTGTCAACGAAGAAATCGCAAATTTTCACGCGCCTTTTACAGTAAGTTTTTTGTAGGAAATCCACGATTTCAGCAGGAGGGACAGTCTCCAGAGACATGCTCCGATGAGAAGTCGGCCTCACCATCACTCAGTGAGGCAACGGAAGAACCCCCATCAGAGTCACAATCATTGTATTGAGAGTCCATTGCCGAAGCAACGGGCTCATCAACGGGCTCATCAACGTGACAATTTGAGACTTCCGCACTATCCCCCTGCTGACCATGAGCTTGACAAGGCTCAGCTGCCTCAATGGAGGATTCCACAGACAGATCACTAGTTTCAACACACTCACCACTCCCCACAGAGGGAGGGGTGGCACAACCAACACAAGCTTCAGCAGGGGACACACATGGAGGCTCAACCTCACATGGAGGTTTACCCTCAGAACACTGGAGAGACTCAAGTTCTGTCTGGCCAACACATACATTTTCAGCATTTATCACATTTAGGCCATCAGCCAGACCCCCAAAATAGGGTCCATTGGTACCAAAATGAGGGAGTAGGCCTAATATTGATTTTTGGATAGGTCTTTACCCCTAGAATATGAAAATATGTGATAGCAAATTCAACCATGTAGCTAAATGGGTGTTATCACCTCATTTTCAAAATGGCCGCCAAAATGCATGTTTTTCTATTAAAAACACCATGTTTCATATTCTTGTAGGAATTTGTAACAAATAGCATTGCGTTTTGAGATGTTTAAGACTTTACAACTCTCTTAAAGTATGAAATACATCATCTGAACTTTAATCCAAGAAGATAGAATCCAATATGGTGCCCAATTTCACAAAATGGCTGCCATCATAGCAACAACTTTATGCACAAAATATGCACGAAAATAACTGGCATTCAGTAGATTTGCAAGTATACACATGGAAAAAAGTATCGCACCACCACGTATTTTCGACATAGTGGAAATGTATCAATGAATTGATACATTTCACTCATTGAAATGTATCAATGGGTGATAACACACATTTAGCTACATCGTTGAATTTGCTATCACATATTTTCTTATTCTAGAGGTAAAAACCTTGTCAAAAATCATTATTAGCCTTACTCCCTCAATTTGGTACCGGTTGACCCCCCTAGCTGATAGCCTAATTACCCTCAGAGTATTCTGAAGGCAGGGGAGGTTGAGGAATTTTCTCAACTTGAGGAAACTGCTGAGGAGGAGGTCGCGCTCCACCATAACCTTCACTAACCACTTGAGCGAAGGTTGGAGGACCGGCCAAGACCTTATTATCAGGCTCGTTGAGGTCGCTAGAAGGTGGGAGGGTTCTTTTCCTGGTTCTCTTTTTGTCTACAATGGGGTTTGCATCAGCACCACCCATATTGTTTACATCATCGACAACGATCTCAGTAGAGCCCTGCTGTTCATCACCATTCAGGCTAGTGACTATCTGTGGACGTTTTCGGGCACGAGTCTTTTAAATGACCATATTTACCACACTCAAAACAGACTAGAGACTCTGTGGAGACAAAGACCCGATAAGTGTGACCTTCGACCTTGAAGGGCAATACCGCATTTAAAGAGGTTACACCACATGGTAATATGGTAAAATCATATAAACAAAACTATGAAAGGACATGACGTGTTTTAAATGGTTATTTTTCCCTCGTACAGGAACCATCGTAACTGAAGAGACGACAGAACCAAGTTTGTTTAGTTCAGTAACCAGGTCTTTGTTCTTAAGGAACGCAGGAGCATTAGAGAGAGAAACCCGAACTGCCGGCGTGTCGAGTGGACATAACTGAACAAACACGTCGGGTCGGGTTGCCACCTTCAATGTGGAAAAATAAGGGACACCCACTGCACCCCACGAGAACATTTTGAAATTGTTGCCACTTTTAAGCCATGTTTCATGCTTCTATGGACATACATATCTCTCCATGTAAAGTGTGAGCAGATGAGTAGGACTAGTTTTTCTGTGGATATGAAAGAAACTTCATCGGTTCAGATCCACTGCTTTGGCTGCGGATCAGAAAGATTGCATTTTGCTGACATATAAGACTCATACATTGGCATTGGCTATGTCGCCTGTGCTGTCCCCACATTGTTGGCACCCCTTCCC